>NC_084731.1:58894188-58949188 GCF_033978785.1 Entelurus aequoreus
TTTTCGATCGCTTTGATGGGATTGAGTGGTGCTGGCTGTCTGGGGGTATTGCAGCTGCTGTTTCTGCTGCCGTTTGGCTGGTGGCAGCGCACGTGCATGGTGGTTGTGGGGGCTGACGAACTTGCCGGCTCCATACTCGTTTATTGTTGTGTTGGTTGGCTTGTCGGGTGTGGGCCTGGGGTGCCCTTGCGCCCTGCCGCGCCGCCTTTCGCGCCCGGTGTCGAGCCGTCGTATGGGGCGGGCTTGTCGGGAGTTGTCCCTGGGTGGCGGGGGTGCGCGGCCGGACCTGTGGGGCTTATGGGAGGGGATCGGCTGGTTCTCAGTGGGCAGTGGGTGCCGGGACTTGATGTGTATATATATATATATATATATATATATATATATATATATATATATATATATATATATATATATATTATATATATATATATATATATATATATATATATATATATATATATATATATATATATATATATATATATTAGGGGTGTGAGAAAAAAATCGCAATTCTCATGTTCTGCGATTCAGAATCGATTCTCATTTTTTAAAAATCGATTTTTAATTTTTTTTTTTTTTTTTTTTTTTTTTTTTTTTTTTTTTTTTCAATCTAACAAAATAATACACAGCAATACCATAACAATGCAATCCATTTCCAAAACCAAACCCGACCCAGCAACACTCAGAACTGCAATAAACAGAGCAATTGAGAGGAGACACAAACACGACACTGAACAAACCAAAAGTAGTGAAACAAAAATGAATATTATCAACAACAGTATCAATATTAGTTACAATTTCAACATAGCAGTGATTAAAAATCCCTCATTGACATTATCATTAGACATTTATAAAAAATGAAAAAATTAACAATAGTGTCACAGTGGCTTACACTTGCATCGCATCTCATAAGCTTGACAACACACTGTGTCCAATATTTTGGAAAGAAATACACTCTATACATTGCTAGTGTGGTAAATGACTATTCTAGCTGCAAATGTCTGGTTTTTGGTGCAATATCTACATAGGTGTATAGAGGCCCATTTCCAGCAACTATCACTCCAGTGTTCTAATGGTACAATGTGTTTGCTCATTGGCTCAGAAGGCTAATTGATGATTAGAAAACCCTTGCGCAATCATGTTCACACATCTGAAAACAGTTTAGCTCGTTACAGAAGCTACAAAACTGACCTTCCTTTGAGCAGATTGAGTTTCTGGAGCATCACATTTGTGGGGTCAATTAAACGCTCAAAATGGCCAGAAAAAGAGAACTTTCATCTGAAACTCGACAGTCTATTCTTGTTCTTAGAAATGAAGGCTATTCCACAAAATTGTTTGGGTGACCCCAAACTTTTGAACGGTAGTGTGTATATATATATATATATATATATATATATATATATATATATATATATATATATATATATATATATATATGTATGTGTATGTATGTATATGTATGTATATATGCATGTATGTATGTATATATATGTGTATATAGGGGGGCGTCCCTCCTTTCTACCCATGTGGGGTGTGGTCTCTCGCTGGCTTAGGTTCTGGCTGTCCCCTGCTTATCTCGTGCCTTGTCCTCTGCCTGGTGCGTCTGTCTGCGGCCTGCTGCTGGCTCTTACGGGCGGCAAGGTGGACCTGGCTTTAGGGTTCCTGTCGCTGGCCGGCCTGGCTGCGTGGGGCTGGTGGTCCCTGGTTCCCTGGGCGCCACACCTGCTGTTTGTGGGTTGGGCTCTCTGGGTGACTGGGGCCGTACTCTGGCTCCCACACACACTGGGAGTCAAATATATTGTACAAACCCCATTTCCATAAGAGTTGGGAAATTGTGTTAGATGTAAATATAAACGGAATACAATGATTAGCAAATCCTTTTCAAGCCATATTCAATTGAATGCACTACAAAGACAAGATATTTGATGTTCAAACTAGTAAACTTTATTTTTTTTTTGCAAATAATGGCTGCAATACGTGCCAAAGTAGTTGGGAAAGGGCAAGTTCACCACTGTGTTACATGGCCTTTCCTTTTAACAACACTCAGTAAACGTTTGGGAACTGAGGAGACCGATTTTTTAAGCTTCTCAGGTGGAATTCTTTCCCATTCTTGCTTGATGTACAGCTTAATGCGCCACACATTTTCAATGGGAGACAGGTCTGGACTACAGGCAGGCCAGTCTAGTACCCGCACTCTTTTACTAAGAAGCCACGTTGATGTAACACGTGGCTTGGCATTGTCTTGCTGAAATAAGCAGGGGCGTCCATGGTAACGTTGCTTGGATGGCAACATATGTTGCTACAAAACCTGTATGTACCTTTCAGCATTAATGGCGCCTTCACAGATGTGTAAGTTACCCATGCCTTTGGCACTAATACACCCCCATACCATCACAGATGCTGGCTTTTCAACTTTGCGCCAAGAACAATCCGGATGGTTCTTTTCCTCTTTGGTCCGGAGGACACGACGTCCACAGTTTCCAAAAACAATTTGAAATGTGGACTCGTCAGACCACAGAACACTTTTCCACTTTGTATCAGTCCATCTTAGATGAGCTCAGGCCCAGCGAAGCCGACGGCGTTTCTGGGTGTTGTTGATAAACGGTTTTCGCCTTGCATAGGAGAGTTATACCTTGCACTTACAGATGTAGCGACCAACTGTAGTTACTGACAGTGGGTTTCTGAAGTGTTCCTGAGCCCATGTGGTGATATCCTTCACACACTGATGTCGCTTGTTGATGCAGTACAGCCTGAGGGATCGAAGGTCACAGGCTTAGCTGCTTACGTGCAGTGATTTCTCCTGATTCTCTAAACCTTTTGATGATATTACGGACCGTAGATGGTGAAATCCCGAAATTCCTTGCAATAGCTGGTTGAGAAAGGTTTTTCTTAAACTGTTCAACAATTTGCTCACGCATTTGTTGACAAAGTGGTGACCCTCGCCCCATCCTTGTTTGTGAATGACTGAGCATTTCATGGAATCTACTTTTATACCCAATCATGGCACCCACCTGTTCCCAATTTGCCTGTTCACCTGTGGGATGTTCCAAATAAGTGTTTGATGAGCATTCCTCAACTTTATCAGTATATATTGCCACCTTTCCCAACTTGTTTGTCACGTGTTGCTGGCATCAAATTCTAAAGTTAATGATTATTTGCACAAAAAAAAAAGTTTATCAGTTTGAACATCAAATATGTTGTCTTTGTAGTATATTCAACTGAATATGGTTTGAAAATGATTTGAAAATCATTGTATTCCGTTTATATGTACATCACACACAATTTCCCAACTTATATGGAAACGGGGTTTGTACGTACAAATACACATATACTCACATACATACATACATAAATACATACATACATACTTAGGTACTTACGCTCCCACATACATACATAAATACAGTGCATACATACATACTCAAAGTTCGTACATCCACACGCACATTCACTGTACAAACATACACATACTGTACATATACATTCACTGTACAAACACATACACATACTGTACATATACAAGTACATATACAGTGGGGCAAAAAAGTATTTAGTCAGCCCCCCATTGACAATCAATGGGTGGCTGACTAAATACTTTTTTGCCCCACTGTATATACTGTACACTTATGCACATAATCACGTTTCATCAAACATATACTAATGTTGTTGCCCTAGGGTAAACTGGGTAACACATGGCACACTGACAAAGCTTAACCTATTGTTACTATAACAATCTACAAGGTTAATATAGGTTGCTTCTCTTTCTTCTCCTCCATTTTTCTGCATTCTTTCGTATCTCTAGTTATCATTACGTTTATGTATTGTTGCATTTGAACAACTGTATTGTTGATAATAGAGGTAAATTATGGGTATTGTTCATTATCAATAGCGCTATCTCTAATGGTATTTGTATTGCTCCATTTGTAGTGTAATAATGCTCATTGTCATTTCTGTATTATTTTTTATTTTCGCTAACTGCTTATTTGCTATCACTTTTACCATCATATTTGTACATGTCGTATTTGCTGATGTTGCTCTATTGTTGTTGTTGTTATTGTTGTGTTTGCTGTTGTTGTTTTTGTCTCTCTGTCTTATCCCCCTCTTGTCCCCACAATTTCCCCCTTTGTCTTCCTTTTTTTCTCTTTCTATCCCCTCCTGCTCCGGCCCGGCTGCACCAAATGATAATATAAATACATTTAATAAAGTCAAATACAAATAAGGCAACAACAGAAGTATCCTACACTTCTCTTCTGTAAAGTAAATCTGAACAGCCGATATGGGCATCTACATCAACTATATGATTTGCCTGAGAAGCTGGACAGGACAAAAAAAATAAAAATAAAATAAAAATAAAAAAATAAAAATAAAGCCGCATTTGAATTGCGAGTAGCAGTGGTCTAGTATATTATCGCCTCGGGTAGGACAGGTCACGTGTTGGTAAAACGTTGGTAATACCGTTTTAAGTTTTGCTTTATTAAAGTCCCCAGCAACCACAATAGCAGCATCAACATGAGCTGCCTGGAGTGTATTTACCTGGTCGTAGAGCTCCGAAAGTGCGGTCTCAACGTTGGCCTGGGGTGGAATGTATACTCCGATGAGTATGACGGATGTCTGATGGAAGGTAGAAAGGGCGGCATTTGATGATGAGAAACTCCAGGTCCAGTGAGCAGTGTTCCCCTATCTTCTCCACACTGCTCGGTCCACACCAGTGTTTATTCACCATAAAACACACGCCTCCGCCTCTCGTTTTCCACGACGACTCGTTTCTGTCGGTCCGGGACACGGAGAAGGGCTCCAGGCTGATGGCGTGGTCTGGAACCTCCGGTGTGAGCCAGGTCTCAGTGAAACACAGGACGTTACAGTCTCTGATGTCCCGCAGGAAATTGATCCTCGCCCTGATGTCGTCCAGCTTGTTCTTAATTGACTGGACGTTGGAGAGCAGGATAGAAGGGAGAGGCGTCCGGCTCGCACGTTTTCTCACGCGGTTCCTTATTCCCCCTCGACTGCCACGGTATCGATGGTGTGTCCGCCATTCTCCTTTGTTGTTGTTACCGGCATTAAGATGGACTCTCAATTCTGCCGGCAGTTCCTTCAAGAGGTCTGAGCTTCGTTGAAGTTGGTGAGTTGTTTTTGAATTTATGTCCAAAAGAGTCTGTCGGTCGTAAACAATTGCTGTGCCGTTGGTCGAAGTAAAACAAACAAAAAAAACTACACAAATTAACCAAAATACGCAAATCTTGTGACAAGAGCGTGGAGAGGCAGCCGAACGGAGCAGCGCCATCTTGTGTGCATGATTATAACACTTATCTAAGACTTTTAGAGTCATTTTGATAGTAGGCTAATATAGCTAATATAGACACTTACATCATGTGTTGCCTTCATTATAACACTTTTATAAGACGTTTAGTCATTTTGATAGTAGGCTAATATACACACATCATGTGTTGTCTTCATTATAACACATAATGTGTGTGTGTGTGTGTGTGTGTGTGTGTGTGTGTGTGTGTGTGTGTGTGTGTGTGTGTGTGTGTGTGTGTGTGTGTGTGTGTGTGTGTGTGTGTGTGTGTGTGTGTGTGTGTGTGTGTGTGTGTGTGTGTGTGTGTGTGTGTGTGTGTGTGTGTGTGTGTGTGTGTGTGTGTTGCAGGAGGGTGTCGATTAATCGAGGATATTGAGACGATGATCGGTAAAAAGAGCTGCTGGTTCTGGCTGTGGTGGAAAGCATGTTGGTTCTTCATCAGCCCGTGTGTGCTGGGGGTAAATACCACATTTCTACTTTATACACTTGCAGAAATTACATTTTTATTCCCTAAGTTTGACACACCATGTGCAGAGAAACCTTGGCATTCAAAAAACTGCACTGAGAGCAGTTTTTAGACCTTTAAACACTTCATAAAGATGTCCGTCAGTATCTAACAGCATCATAATAAATATTAGGGCCGTCTTCAATTTTTTAAGTCCAATCTGAATTGCTAGATTTTGTGTACAACGTTGGCAACATGTTGTATGCTTGCAAGAGCACAGCTAATGGGGTTCCCCCCATGTTCCACCTCAAAAAAGCCTAAACACTCAGATAAACAAATAAATACGACAGAGATTGGATAGTTCAGGTCATGTTTATTCAACAAAGCTTTCCATTTGGTTTATTGTGTGAATATATTAAAAAAAAACTATTTTATTCAATTTAAAATACACCATGAATGTTATACTTTGGTAATGTTTATTTTATGTTTATATTTTCAGTCTTACAAACCTAAATGAAGGAAGAAGTGTAAAGAAATCAAACTGAGGAAGGAACATCAATCCCCAACAAAACTTCTGGAGCTTCCATTTCTTCATACTGTTAACTATCTGCACACGCCGGTAACGAGTAGCGAGGGCAGAATAATGAATTTATTGACAGTGCAGTGTGAAAGTCGATGTGTTTACTTACGTTTCACATTGCCATGATGATAGCCGTGCTAATGTTGGAACCCATTTCCTCAGCGTATCAGCATATTGAGAAGGAAACAGGCACTGACACTACCCTCATCCACATAGCTTTTATTTGTCCAAAAGATATGTTGCCTGTCAGTTGGATGACACATACAGGCTAACAGTCATATATTACCCCCGTTAGCCTGAATGTCGATGTGTCATAGGCTAGCATGCTAAGCATTGGTTGCAGGACCATACTAGCTTTGTTAGACAAGATCATACTTGCCAACCCTCCAAGAATTTTCCGGGAAACTCCCGAAATTCAGCGCCTCTCCCGAAAACCTCCCGGGACAAATATTCTCCCGAAAATCTCCCGATTTTCAGCCGGAGCTGGAGGCCACGCCCCCTCCAGCTCCATGCGGACCTGAGTGAGGACAGTCTTTTTTCACGTCCGCTTTCCCACGATATAAACAGTGTGCCTGCCCAATCACGTTATTCCATACGAGGCGTCCGGCATACCGCCGATGAGCATGGTGCAGATGGAGGAGATCTTCTCTGCGTGTTGGCGCACACATTGCCAAAGCCGACGCTGGTCAGGCTGCTGAGGGTGAAGTACAGGGCGGTGTACGAGCTGTGCACTGACGGGCCGCCGACCGTGTTGTTGACGTAGGGCATCTCCAGGCGTTTGCCCAGCTCATGGAGCCATCCTTGGGGAAGAGACGGGAGGACAACATATATATATATATATATATATATATATATATATATATATATATATATATATATATATATATATATATATATATATATATATATATATATATATATATACTTGAAAATATATATACCCCCGCTACCCTAACCTAGCCATTAGCCCTCATAACACCTAGCCTAGCCCCGCCAGTAGCCCTTATTACACCTAGCCTAGCCAGTAGCCCTCTTAACACCTAGCCTAGCCCTGCCAGTAGACCTCATAACACCTAGCCTAGCTTAGCCAGTAGCCCTCATAACACCTAGCCTAGCCTAGCCAGTAGCCCTCATAACACCTAGCCTAGCCTAGCCAGTAGCCCTCATAAGCCCTAGCCTAGCCGAGCCAGTTGCCCTCATAGCACTTAGACTAGCCTGTAGCCCTCATAACACCTAGCCTAGCCAGTAGCCCTCATAACCTCTAGCCTAGCCCAGCCAGTAGCCCTCATAACACTTAGCGTAGCCTAGCCAGTAGCCCTCATAACACCTAGCCCAGCCCAGCCAGTAGCCCTCATTACACCTAGCCTAGTCAGTAACCCTCATAACATCTAGCCTAGCCCCACCAGTAGCACTCATTACACCTAGCTTAGCCAGTAGCCCTCATAACACCTAGCCTAGCCTTGCCAGTAGCCCTCATTACACCTAGCCTAGCCAGTAGCCCTCATAATCCCTAGCCTAGCCTAGCCAGTAGCCCTCATAACCCCTAGCCCAGCCCCACCAGTAGCCCTCATTACACCTAGCCTAGCCCAGCCAGTAGCCTTCATAAAACTTAGCCTAGCCTAGCCAGTAGCCCTCAAAACCCCTAGCCCAGCCCCACCAGTAGCCCTCATTACACCTTGCCTAGCCAGTAGCCCTCATAACAACGAGCCTAGCCCCGCCAGTAAATAATAAATTAAATGGGTTATACTTGTATAGCGCTTTTCTACCTTCAAGGTACTCAAAGCGCTTTGACAGTATTTCCACATTCACCCATTCACACACACATTCACACACTGATGGCGGGAGCTGCCATGCAAGGCGCTAACCAGCAGCCATCAGGAGCAAGGGTGAAGTGGCTTGCCCAAGGACACAACGAACGTGACTAGGATGGTAGAAGGTGGGGATTGAACCCCAGTAACCAGCAACCCTCCGATTGCTGGCACGGCCACTCTACCAACTTCGCCACGCCGCCCTCATAACCTCATAACCCCTAGCCTAGCCCAGCCAGTAGCCCTCATAACACTTAGCCTAGCCTAGCCAGTAGCCCTCATAACCCCTAGCCCAGCCCCGCCAGTAGCCCTCATAACACTTAGCCTAGCCTAGCCAGTAGCCCTCATAACCCCTAGCCTAGTCCTACCAGCAGCCCTCATAACACTTAGCCTAGCCTAGCCAGTAGCCCTCATAACACCTAGCCTTGCCCCGCCAGTAGCCCTCATTACACCTAGCCTAGCCAGTAGCCCTCATAACCCCTAGCCTAGCCTAGCCAGTAGCCCTCATAACACCTAGCCCAGCCCCGCCAGTAGCCCTCATAACACTTAGCCTAGCCTAGCCAGTAGCCCTCATAACCCCTAGCCTAGTCCCGCCAGTAGCCCTCATAACACTTAAACTAGCCTAGCCAGTAGCCCTCATAACATCTAGCCTAGACCCGCCAGTAACCCTCATTACACCTAGCCCAGCCCCGCCAGTAGCCCTCATAACACCTAGCCTAGCCCCACCAGTAGCCCTCATTACACCTAGCCTAGCCCCACCAGTAGCCCTCATTACACCTAGCCTAGCCAGTAGCCCTCATAACCCCTAGCCTAGCCCAGCCAGTAGCCCTCATAACACTTAGCCTAGCCTAGCCAGTAGCCCTTATAACCCCTAGCCCAGCCCCGCCAGTAGCCCTAATAACACTTAGCCTAGCCTAGCCAGTAGCCCTCATAACCCCAAGCCCAGCCCCGCCAGTAGCCCTCATAACACTTAGCCTAGCCTAGCCAGTAGCCCTCATAACCCCTAGCCTAGTCCCGCCAGTAGCCCTCATAACACTTAGCCTAGCCTAGCCAGTAGCCCTCATAACCACTAGCTTAGCCCCGCCAGTAGCCCTCATTACACCTAGCCTAGCCAGTAGCCCTCATAACCCCTATTCTAACCTAGCCAGTAGCCCTCATAACCCCTAGCCCAGCCCCGCCAGTAGCCCTCATAACCCCTAGCCCAGCCCCACCAGTAGCCCTCATTTTACCTAGCCTAGCCTAGCCAGTAGCCCTCATAACCCCTAGCCCAGCCCCACCAGTAGCCCTCATTACACCTAGCCTAGCCCAGCCAGTAGCCCTCATAACCCCTAGCCCAGCCCCACCAGTAGCCCTCATTACACCTAGCCTAGCCCAGCCAGTAGCCCTCATAACACTTAGCCTAGCCTAGCCAGTAGCCCTCATAACCCCTAGCCCAGCCCCACCAGTAGCCCTCATTACACCTAGCCTAGCCAGTAGCCCTCATAACACTTAGCCTAGCCTAGCCAGTAGCCTTCATAACCCCTAGCCCAGCCCCGCCACTAGCCCTCATAATACTTAGCCTAGCCTAGCCAATAGCCCTCATAACACCTAGCATAGCCCTGCCAGTAGCCAACAACAACACAGGACTTCCTCATGATGCACCAATGACGGTTACAGCGATGAAGGCTAAAGTTAATGTAGTGAGTTGGTATCAGTCAGAATGTAAATACCTCTGAATCAAGTTGTCCAACACAAGACCATATTAAACAGTAACTAAAGGTGGACCTAAACCAGACCCCTGGGGAACACCTTTGCTGTGCAATATGAAAGACTCAAAGTGACTTGCCCAATTTCTACCAGTCAAGCCCATTTGAACCGTAATGTGTTCATGGTCTTCTGCAACATGTGCCAGTTTTTCAAAGGTTTTGGACAAATCCTTGAAGACTGACTTATGTTGACATGTTAGGAGAGTTCGGGGTGTGTCATGTGAAACGTACCACGGCACACCTTAGCTACAGAACATGACTTTACAATAGTTTGGGGTGTGCCATTTGAAACATACCACGGCCACACCTTAGCTACGGAACCTGACTTTACAAGAATTAGGGGAGTGTCATTTGAAACGTACCACGGCCACACCTTAGCTACGGAACATGACTTCACGAGAGTTAGGGGCGTGTCATTTGAAACGTGCCACGGCCACACCTTAGCTACGGAACGTGACTTTGCGAGAGTTCGGGGTGTGTCATTTGAAACGTACCACGGCCACACCTTAGCTACGGAACGTGACTTTACAAGAGTTAGGGGTGTGTTATTTGAAACGCACCACGGCCACACCTTAGCTACGGAATGTGACTTTACAAGAGTTAGGGGTGTGTAGTTTGAAACGTACGACGGCCACACCTTAGCTACGGAACGTGACTTTACGAGAGTTAGGGGTGTGTCATGTGAAACGTCCCACGGCCACACTTTAGCTACAGAACGTGACTTTACAAGAGTTAGGGGAGTGTCATTTGAAACATACCACGGCCACACCTTAGCTACGGAACATGACTTACGAGAGTTAGGGTGTGTCGATTGAAACGTACCGCGGCCACACCTTAGCTACAGAACATGACTTTACGAGAGTTAGGGGTGTGTCATTTGAAACGTACCATGGCCACACCTTAGCTACAGAACATGACTTTTCGAGAGTTAGGGTGTGTCGTTTGAAACATACCACGGCCACACCTTAGCTACAGAACATGACTTTACGAGAGTTAGGAGTGTGTCATTTGAAACGTACCACGGCCACACCTTAGCTACAGAACATGACTTTACGAGAGTTAGGGGTGTGTCATTTGAAACGTACCACGGCCACACCTTTGCTACGGAACATGACTTTAGAAGAGTTCGGGGTGTGTCATTTGAAATGTACCACGGCCACACCTTAACTACGGAACATGACTTTACGAGATTTAGGTGTGTGTCGTTTGACACGTACCACGGCCACACCTTAGCTACAGAACATGACTTTACGAGAGTTAGGGGTGTGTCATTTGAAATGTACCACGGCCACACCTTAACTACGGAACATGACTTTACGAGATTTAGGTGTGTGTCGTTTGACACGTACCACGGCCACACCTTAGCTACAGAACATGACTTTACGAGAGTTATGGGTGTGTCATTTGAAACGTACCACGGCCACACCTTAGCTACGGAACATGACTTTACGAGAGTTAGGGTGTGTCGTTTGAAACATACCTCGGCCACACCTTAGCTACAGAACATGACTTTACGAGAGTTAGGAGTGTGTCATTTGAAACGTACCACGGCCACACCTTAGCTACGGAACATGACTTTACGAGAGTTAGGGGTGTGTCGTTTCAAACGTACCATGGCCACACCTTAGCTACAGAACATGACTTTACGAGAGTTAGGGGTGTGTCATTTGAAACGTACCACGGCCACACCTTAGCTACGGAACATGACTTTACGAGAGTTAGGGGTGTGTCGTTTAAAACATACCACGGCCACACCTTAGCTACAGAACATGACCTTACGAGAGTTCGGGGTGTGTCATTTGAAATGTACCACGGCCACACCTTAACTACGGAACATGACTTTACGAGATTTAGGTGTGTGTCGTTTGACACGTACCACGGCCACACCTTAGCTACAAAACATTACTTTACGAGAGTTATGGGTGTGTCATTTGAAACGTACCACGGCCACACCTTAGCTACAGAACATGACTTTACGAGAGTTAGGAGTGTGTCATTTGAAACGTACCACGGCCACACCTTAGCTACGGAACATGACTTTACGAGAGTTAGGGGTGTGGTGTTTCAAACGTACCATGGCCACACCTAAGCTACGGAACGTGACTTTACAAGAGTTAGGGGTGTGTCATTTGAAACGCACCACGGCCACACCTTAGCTACGGAACGTGACTTTACAAGAGTTAGGGGTGTGTAGTTTGAAACGTACCACGGCCACACCTTAGCTACGGAACGTGACTTTACGAGAGTTAGGGGTGTGTCATGTGAAACGTCCCACGGCCACACTTTAGCTACAGAACGTGACTTTACAAGAGTTAGGGGAGTGTCATTTGAAACATACCACGGCCACACCTTAGCTACGGAACATGACTTACGAGAGTTAGGGTGTGTCGATTGAAACGTACCGCGGCCACACCTTAACTACGGAACATGACTTTACGAGAGTTAGGGTGTGTCGTTTGAAACATACCACGGCCACACCTTAGCTACAGAACATGACTTTACGAGAGTTAGGAGTGTGTCATTTGAAACGTACCATGGCCACACCTTAGCTACGGAACATGACTGTTTTACCTTGTCCAGGCCATCCTTGTGTGGTCTCTGAAGACCTTCAGGCCGTTGAGCTACGGCGGGGCGCAGCTTCCATCTTGGGCCGTGGCTCTTGGCTCGTGCATCGCAGCGCTGCCGCTCATACCGATGCCCGTCATGGCTGCCATCAAGCTGGTCGGAGCAGAAGGAAACCTCTGGAAGGTCTTGGAGTCTTTTAAAGCTCTGAGACGTGTGTGTGCTTAAAATGACCGTGCAAACTTTTTTTTCTGCAGCGTCTGAAGTCTCTGTGCTCGCCTTCCGAGGAGTGGCATCCCTTCCTGGACGTCCATCGAGGGGAACGCTACTCAGAAGAACGTTGCAGGACAAAAGATGCTTCACAAATATTACTGCAGTCCAATGGAAGCTTGTGACGATGTTTATGCTAAAGTAAAGTACTATTTAATTATTTATGTTGTTTGCACGCGGTTTTCTTTATTTTGGTCAAGTAAAAGCGTTAAAGTACAACATTGTTTACATATATTTACAAAATACACAAAGGAGACCTCCATCTAATGGTAGGCCAAATAATCACCTAAATAAATATTCAATTAATCAATCAATCAATGTTTATTTATATAGCCCTAAATCACAAGTGTCTCAAAGGGCTGCACAAGCCACAACGACATTCGCAGTACAGAGCCCACATAAGGGCAAGGAAAAACTCACAACCCCAATGGGGCATCGATGTGAATGACTATGAGAAACCTTGGAGAGGACCACATATGTGGGTGACCCCCCCCCCCCCCCCCCCCCCCCTCCTCTAGGGGAGACCGGATGCAATGGACGTCGAGTGGGTCTGACATAATATTGTGAAAGTCCAGTCCATAGTGGATTTAACAAAACAGTGAGAGTCCAGTCCATAGTGGGGCCAGCAGGAGACCATCTCGAGCGGAGACGGGTCAGCAGCGCAGAGATGTCCCCAACCGATGCACAGGCGAGCGGTCCATCCCGGGTCCCGAATCATTTTGTACCAACTGTAATATTTTAATGCTAGACATAGGGAGACCCGAAAATAATACGTTACAGTAATCGAGACGAGACGTAACGAACGCATGGATAATGATCTCAGCGTCGCTAGTGGACAAAATGAAACGAATTTTAGCGATATTACGGAGATGAAAGAAGGCCGTTTTAGTAACACTCTTAATGTGTTACTCAAACGAGAGAGTTGGGTCGAAGATAATACCCAGATTCTTTACAGAGTCACCTTGTGTAATTGTTTGGTTGTCAAATGTAAAGGTGGTATTATTAAATAAATGTCGGTGTCTAGCAGGACCGATAATCAGCATTTCCGTTTTCTTAGCGTTGAGTTGCAAAAAGTTAGCGGACATCCATTGTTTAATTTCATTAAGACACGCCTCCAGCTGACTACAATCCGGCGTGTTGGTCAGCTTTAGGGGCATGTAGAGTTGGGTGTCATCAGCATAACAGTGAAAGCTAACACCGTATTTGCGTATGATGTCGCCTAGCGGCAGCATGTACTTACTACAGATTGCAGAGCCAAGAACTGAACCCTGAGGAACTCCGCACGTTACCTTAACATAGTCCGAGGTCACATTGTTATGGGAGACGCACTGCATCCTGTCAGTAAGATAAGAGTTAAACCAAGACAAGGTTAAGTCTGACATACCAATACGTGTTTTGATACGCTCTAGTAAAATATTATGATCAACAGTATCGAAAGCAGCGCTAAGATCAAGAAGCAGCAACATAGATGACGCATCAGAATCTATCGTTAGCAATAGATCTTTAGTAATTTTTGCGAGGGCTGTCTCCGTAGAGTGATTTGCCCTGAAACCGGATTGAAAGGGTTCACAGAGATTGTTAGACACTAAGTGTTCATTTAGCTGCTGTGCAACAATCTTTTCGAGGATTTTCGAAATAAACGGAAGGTGGGACAACGGCCGGTAGTTTACCATGAGGTCAGGATCGAGGTTAGGTCTTTTGAGCCGAGGATGAATAACCGCTTTTTTGAATGCTAGGGGAACAGTGCCAGAGGAAAGTGATAAGTTTATAATATTTAGCACTGATGGACCTAATAATACAAAAAGCTCCTTGATAAGTTTCCCAGGAAGTGGGTAAAGTAAACATGTTGTTTGTTTTATCCCATTTACACGCCGTAACAATTCCTCTAATGGTATTTCATCAAAAAGAGAGAGACTATTTTGGAGGGCAGTATCCGTCGTAAATACAGTCGTATCTGTGTTAATAGAACCCAGTTAAAGCTGGGATGCGTTGTCTTTAATCTCTTTTCTAATGAGTTCAATTTTCTTATTAAAGAAATTCATAAAGTCATCTGCCGAGTGGGTGGAGCTACTGGGAGGAGTCCCTTGTGGGGTTAGTGATGCTACTGTACTAAACAAAAATTTAGGATTGTTTTTGTTGAGGCGGATGAGATTTGAGTAATATTTAGCTTTAGCTAAGGTAAGCATGTGTTTATAAGGTATTAAACTATCACTCCATGCTTGATTGAAAACCTCAAGTTTAGTTGCGCGCCATTTGCGTTCCAGCTTTCTACATGATAATTTATGAGCTCTAGTTTCTTCTGTAAACCATGGGGGTACGCCTTTTAGGGGCCCTTTTTAGCTTCAGTTGCGCTATACTATCAATGGTTTCGCGCAGGGCGTCGTTAAAGTTGTTAGTGAGGTTATCAATAAAGCCCACATAATTTGGGAATGGTGCCATTACCGAAGGCAGTACGCCAGCAAGAGTCATCGTTGTGGCTGAATTAAAGGCCTACTGAAATGAATTTCTTTTTATTTAAACGGGGATAGCAGATCCATTCTGTGTCATACTTGATCATTTTGCGATATTGCCATATTTTTGCTGAAAGGATTTAGTAGAGAACATCGACGATAAAGTTGCAACTTTTGGTCGCTGATAAAAAAAACCTTGCCTGTACCGGAAGTAGCGTGACGTCACAGGTTGAAAGGCTCCTCACATTTCCCCATTGTTTTCAATGCAGCTAGAGCGATTCGGACCGAGAAAGCGACGATTACCCCATTCATTTGAGCGAGGATGAAAGATTTGTGGATGAGGAACGTTAGAGTGAAGGACTAGAATGCAGTGCAAGACATATCTTTTTTCGCTCTGACCGTAACTTAGGTACAAGCTGGCTCATTGGATTCCACACTCTCTCCTTTTTCTACTGTGGATCACGGATTTGTATTTTAAACCACCTCGGATACTATATCCTCTTGAAAATGAGAGTCGAGAACGCGAAATGGACATTCACAGTGACTTTTATCTCCAAGACAATACATCGGCGAAACACTTTAGCTACGGAGCTAACGTGATAGCATCGTGCTTAACTGCATATAGAAACAAAATAAATAAACCCCTCGACTGGAAGGATAGATAGAAAATCAACAATACTATTAAACCATGGACCTGTAACTACACGGTTAATGCTTTCCAGCCTGGCGAAGGTTAACAATGCTGTTGCTAACGACGCCATTGAAGCTAACTTAGTAACCGGACCTCACAGAGCTATGCTAAACACATTAGCTATCCACCTACGCCAGCCAGCCCTCATCTGCTCATCAACACCCGTGCTCACCTGCGTTCCAGCGATCGACGGTGCGACGAAGGACTTCACCCGATCACAGATGCGGTCGGCGGCCCGGAGACGGCGGAAGTTAAGGTGAGTTCGGCGGCTAGCGCGTCTGCTATCCACCTCTCAGTCCTCCTGGTTGTGTTGCTGTAGTCCGTCGCTAATACACTGATCCCACCTACAACGTTCTTCTTTGCAGTCTTCATTGTTCATTAAACAAATTGCAAAAGATTCACCAACACAGATGTCCAGAATACTGTGGAATTTTGATATGAAAACAGGGTTTTTTGTATAAGATTCAATGTGTCCGCATACTTCCGTTTCAACGATTGACGTCACGCGCATACGTCATCATACATAGACATTTTCAACCGGAAGCTTAGCGGGAAATTTAAAATTGCACTTTATAAGTTAACCCGGCCGTATTGGCATGTGTTGCAATGTTAAGATTTCATCATTGATATATAAACTATCAGACTGCGTGGTCGGTAGTAGTGGGTTTCAGTAGGCCTTTAATGTTGCGGCTGCTATAGCAGTTATTATTAGCTTGTTGACAATGAGTCAGAACTTCTAATTTTATAAGGTAATGATCGGACATTACTTTAGTATACGGGAGTATCATAACTTTGGAGGTGGTGACACCCCTGACAAGCACTAGATCTATCATATTACCGTTGCGATGCGTGGGTTCATTTATTATTTGTGTAAGACCACAGCTATCAATTATAGTCTGGAGCGCCACGCACGGAGGGTCCGATGGGGTATTCATATGGATATTAAAGTCCCCCATTATGATTATATTGTCGGCGTGCGTCACTAATTTAGCAACGAACTCTGAGAATTCACTGATAAAGTCCGAATAGGGCCCTGGGGGGCGGTAGATAACAGCCAGGTCGAGAGGCAGCGGTGTGACAGACTTCATAGTCAGCACCTCAAACGATTAATATTTATTATTTAGGTTAGGGGTAAGGTAAAAGTTTTCATTGTATATTAGTGTGACCCCCCATGATACTTAGCTTTTTTGCAGCAGCAACAGCGAGCGGCTCGCTGACTGCACTGTGAAATATTCCAACACAGTGTTACTGTTCAAACTGTGTGCAATGTTACAGTGGCTAAAAATAAGAAAAAAAAGACACATCCTGGATTAGAACATTACACACAAAAAACCAAGAGTTAAACAATTTTGGGAGAAATTGCGTGTAAATGCTAAAATGTGGAAGCCGAACTTCAATTCTGATGTTAACATGCTAACAGTAAGAATGCATCGAGTACCAATTCATATGACTGAAGTGTACGCATGTAAAATTAACAAAAAGTATTAGCATGCTAAAATTAGCATGCGACAGTTAATATGCATTAGGTACCAAGTCATATGACTATGAACGTACTCATGTAAAATTGGCTAAAAATGTAAGTATGCTGAAATTAGCATGTAGCAAGTACCAAGTCATGAATATGAAGCATACGCATGTAAAACTAGCATTAAAAAAAAGTTAGCATGCTAACAGTTAACATGCATCAAGTACTAAGTCAAGACTATGAAGCGTACGCATGTAAAATAAACTAAAAAAGTTAGCATTGTAACAGTTAACATGCATCAAGTACCCAGTCATGACTATGAAGCATACACATGTAAAATTTGCTAAAAATGCCTGCTAAAATTATCATGCTAAAAGTTAGCATTCATCAAGTACCAAGTCATGAATATGAAGCATACGCATGTAAAACTAGCATAAAAAAAAAGTTAGCATGCTAACAGTTAACATGCATCAAGTACTAAGTCAAGACTATGAAGCGTACGTATGTAAAATAAACTAAAAAAGTTAGCATTGTAATAGTTAACATGCATCAAGTACCCAGTCATGACTATGAAGCATACACATGTAAAATTTGCTAAAAATGCCTGCTAAAATTATCATGCTGACAGTTAACATGCATCAAGTACAAAGTCATATGAATATGCATAGACATGTAAAATTAGCCTGCGATGAGGTGGCGACTTGTCCAGGGTGTACCCTGCCTTCCGCCTGATTGTAGCTGAGATAGGCTCCAGCGCCCCCCGCAACCCCGAATGGAATAAGCGGTAGAAAATGGATGGATGGATGTAAAATTAGCTTCAAAAGTTAGCATGCTAACAGTTAACATGCATCAAGTACCAAGTCATGAATGTGAAGCATATGCATGTAAAATTATCATGCTAACAGTTAGCATGCATCAAGTGTAAATAACTCTTTTCACAACGAATATACCTGAATCTGTGCGGCGGATATATGGAATTTTTTTTTCCCTTCTAAAATGGAATGGGTGCGTCTTATATACCAGCGTGCTTTATAGTACGCGAAATACCCTACAACTTATATTTGATAACATATTCCAATGAAGTTTTTGCTCATCGTACATCTTTCGCAGGGGAATTTTGTCGAGTGTAAGTAATTCTTCAATCTGAAAATGTCGATATTCTGGATAAAGTTGGACACATGTTCCACGTCATCATTATGGACCAAAACAATGAGAACGCAGTTGAACTCTGAAAACGGGAGAACACACACATACCTAAAATATGCATCAATTTTTTTTTAAAAAGAGGATTTGTTAGTTGTTTTCCCCTGCAGTGATTTTGCTCAAGTCACTGAGGCACTTGGCAAACACTGTCACCATCACCATGGCAACCAGAGAACCTGAAGACCTGTTGCCATCTCCCACACAACAGATGAACGTGTGTGTGTGTGCGCGTGTGTGTGTGCGTGCGTGCATGCGTGCTTTAGTGGAGGTACGACAACTACAACAACTACCATTTGTTGGAGAGAAATGAGAGGACAAGGCCCTGAGGTGTGATGTCACTATTTGACAAGGATGGTCTGTGTGATGTCACTATTTGACAAGGATGGTCACTATTTGGCAAGGATGGTTTGTGTGATGTCACTATTTGACAAGGATGGTCACTATTTGACAAGGATGGTCTTTGTGATATCAGTATTTGACAAGGATGGTCACTATTTGGCAAGGATGGTCTATGTGATGTCACAATTTGACAAGGATGGTCTGTGCGATGTCACTATTTGACAAGGATGGTCACTATTTGGCAAGGATGGTCTATGTGATGTCACAATTTGACAAGGATGGTCACTATTTGGCAAGGATGGTTTGTGTGATGCCACTATTTGACAAGGATGGTCAACAAGGATGGTCTCTGTGATGTCACTTTTTCACAAGGATGGTCACTATTCGACAAGGATGGTCACTCTTTGACAAGGATGGTCTGTGTGATGTTACTATTTGACAAGGATGGTCACTATTTGACAAGGATGGTTTGTGTGATGTCACTATTTGACAAGGATGGTCACTATTTGACAAGGATGGTCTGTGTGATGTCACTATTTGACAAGTATGGTCACTATTTGACAAGGATGGTCACTATTTGGCAAGGATGGTTTGTGTGATGTCACTATTTGACAAGGATGGTCACTATTTGACAAGGATGGTCACTCTTTGACAAGGATGGTCTGTGTGATGTCACTATTTGACAAGGATGGTCACTATTTGACAAGGATTATCTTTTAGATGTCACTATTTGACAAGGATGGTCACTTTTTGACCAGGATGGTCACTATTTGGCAAGGATGGTTTGTGTGATGTCACTATTTGACAAGGATGGTCACTATTTGACAAGGATGGTCTTTGTGATGTCAGTATTTGACAAGGATGGTCACTATTTGGCAAGGATGGTCTGTGCGATGTCACTATTTGACAAAGATGGTCACTATTTGGCAAGGATGGTCTATGTGATGTCACAATTTGACAAGGATGGTCACTTTTTGACAAGGATGGTCTCTGTAATGTCACTATTTGACAAGGATGGTCACTATTTGGCAAGGATGGTCCGTGTGATGTCACTATTTGACAAGGATGGTCACTATTTGGCAAGGATGGTTTGTGTGATGCCACTCTTTGACAAGGATGGTCAACAAGGATGGTCTCTGTGATGTCACTATTTGACAAGGATGGTCACTATTTGGTAAGGATGGTCCGTGTGATGTCACTATTTAAAAAGGATGGTCACTATTTGGCAAGGATGATTTGTGTGATGTCACTATTTGACAAGGATGGTCACTATTTGACAAGGATTATCTTTTAGATGTCACTATTTGACAAGGATGGTCACTTTTTGACCAGGATGGTCACTATTTGGCAAGGATGGTTTGTGTGATGTCACTATTTGACAAGGATGGTCACTATTTGACAAGGATGGTCTTTGTGATGTCAGTATTTGACAAGGATGGTCACTATTTGGCAAGGATGGTCTGTGCGATGTCACTATTTGACAAAGATGGTCACTATTTGGCAAGGATGGTCTATGTGATGTCACAATTTGACAAGGATGGTCACTTTTTGACAAGGATGGTCTCTGTAATGTCACTATTTGACAAGGATGGTCACTATTTGGCAATGATGGTCCGTGTGATGTCACTATTTGACAAGGATGGTCACTATTTGACAAGGATGGTCTGTGTAATGTCAGTATTTGACAAGGATGGTCACTATTTGGCAAGGATGGTCTATGTGATGTCACAATTTCACAAGGATGGTCTCTGTGATGTCACTATTTGACAAGGATGGTCACTATTTGGCAAGGATGGTCCGTGTGATGTCACTATTTGACAAGGATGGTCACTATTTGGCAAGGATGGTTTGTGTGATGCCACTCTTTGACAAGGATGGTCAACAAGGATGGTCTCTGTGATGTCACTATTTGACAAGGATGGTCACTATTTGGTAAGGATGGTCCGTGTGATGTCACTATTTAAAAAGGATGGTCACTATTTGGCAAGGATGATTTGTGTGATGCCACTATTTGACAAGGATGGTCTATGTGATGTCACAATTTGACAAGGATGGTCACTATTTGACAAGGATGGTCCCTGTGATGTCACTATTTGACAAGGATGGTCACTATTTGACAAGGATGGTCACTATTTGACAAGGATGGCCACTATTTGGCAAGGATAGTCTATGTGATGTCACTATTTGACAAGGATGGTCACTATTTGACAAGGATGGTCTGTGTGATGTCACTATTTGACAAGGATGGTTACTATTTGGCAAGGATGGTCACTATTTGGCAAGGATGGTCCGTGTGATGTCACTATTTGACAAGGATGGTCCATGTGATGTCACTATTTGACAGGGATTGTCACTATTTGGCAACGATGGTTTGTGTGATGTCACTATTTGGCAAGGATGGTCCATGTGATGTCACTATTTGACAAGGATGGTCCGTGTGATGTCACTATTTGACAAGGATGGTCACTATTTGACAAGGGTAGTCACTATTTGACAAGGATGGTCACTATTTGACAAGGATGGTCACTATTTGACAAGGACAACAGGAAGGTGACAAAGTGTGTGCTCCCTGACACTATGTTCTCCTCCCTCTTTCTCAACATCATGTTGTTATTAGATACTGCAAGCCTTGTCGCCATGGCAGCAAATTCCCACTCATTTTCTCTGCTCATGTGTGCACACCCACTCACACACACACACACACACACTGTTATACTGTGTGTGCGTGTGTGTGTGTGCGTGTGTGCGTGTGTGTGTGTTTGCGTGGGTGGGTGGTCCACTCTTGAGTGCATGTACATGAAGTCCAGGTCTGGCAGTGAAGAGAGAAAAGGCAGCAGCATTATGAAGGTTTTGCACAGGCTATGAGACATGTTGCACACGACGTGAGACATGTTGCACACGATGTGAGACATATTGCACACGACGTGAGACATGTTGCACACGATGTGAGACATATTGCACACGACGTGAAACATGTTGCACACGACGTGAGACATGTTGCACACGATGTGAGACATATTGCACACGACGTGAAACATGTTGCACACGATGTGAGACATGTTGCACACGATGTGAGACATGTTGCACACGATGTGAGACATGTTGCACACGATGTGAGACATGTTGCACACGACGTGAGACATGTTGCACACGATGTGAGACATGTTGCACACGATGTGAGACATGTTGCACACGATGTGAGACATGTTGCACACGATGTGAGACATGTTGCACCTGGCAGAAAGAAAGAGTCACGATCTTGCCTACACACCCAGGTGAAATATTCATTAAGGGCAGTTCCAAACACCTTTGTTGGAAACACTGCATGATGAGTCTGTATAGGCCACTCCATTAGGTACACTTGCAGATGACATCTCAATGATGCTTTTTAAAATGTTTAAAAGTAACATATAATAATCCCTGTTTTTATTCAACCTGCTCAACAGGTTTCATGTCACACTGCACTGTTTGTCAATAAAAGTCACACAGTAGTGTTTCACACACACATATATATATATATATATATATATATATATATATATATATATATATATATATATATATATATATATATATATATATATATATATATATATGTATATATGTATATATGTATATGTATATGTATATATATATATATATATATATATATATATATATATATATATATATATATATATATATATATATGTATATGTATATGTATATATATATATATATATATATATATATATATATATATATATATATATATATATATATATATATATATATATATATATATCACACACACATGCAAAAATACACATATATACAAATACACAAATACATACATATACACACACAAAAATACATACATATACATATATACACACATATATTTATATATACACACATGCATATATACATTTATATATATATACCTACATATACATATTTACATATTTATATATATATGTATATATATATATATATATATATATATATATATATATATATATATATATATATATATATATATATATATATATATATATATATATATATATATATATATATACACACATCCATATATATGTACACACATATACATATATACACACACACATATATATGTACACACATACATATCCATACACACACACATATATATACATGTACAGTCACGATCAAAAGTTTACATACACTTGTAAAGAACATAATGTCATGGCTGTCTTGAGTTTCCAATTATTTCTACAACTCTTATTTATTTGTGATAGAGTGATTGGAGCACATACTTGTTGGTCACAAAAAAACATTCATGAAGTTTGCTTCATTTATGAATTTATTATGGGTCTACTGAAAATGTGACCAAATCTGCTGGGTCAAAAGTATACATACAGCAATGTTAATATTTGCTTACATGTCCCTTGGGAAGTTTCACTGCAATACGGCGCTTTTGGTAGCCATCCACAAGCTTCTAGCAAGCTTCTGCTTGAACTTTTGACCACTCTTGACAAAATTGGTGCAGTTCAGCTAAATTTGTTGGTTTTCTGACATGGACTTGTTTCTTCAGCATTGTCCACACGTTTAAGTCGGGACTTTGGGAAGGCCATTCTAGAACCTTCATTCTAGCCTGATTTAGCCATTCCTTTACCACTTTTGACGTGTGTTTGGGGTCATTGTCCTGTTGGAACACCCAACTGCGCCCGAGACCCAACTTCCGGGCTGATGATTTTAGGTTGTCCTGAAGAATTTGGAGGTAATCCTCCTTTTTCATTGTCCCATTTACTCTCTGTAAAGCACAAGTTCCATTGGCAGCAAAACAGGCCCAGAGCATAATACTACCACCACCATGCTTGACAGTAGGAATGGTGTTCCTGGGATTAAATGCCTCACCTTTTCTCTTCCAAACATATTGCTGGGTATTGTGGCCAAACAACTAAATTTTTGTTTCATCTGACCACAGAACTTTCCTCCAGAAGGTCTTATCGTTGTCCATGTGATCAGCAGAAAACTTTAAAAGAGCCTTAACGTGTCGCTTCTGGGCTTCCTTCTTGCATGGTAGCCTCTCAGTCCATGGCGATGCAAAACACGCTTGACTGTGGACACTGACACCTGTGTTCCAGCAGCATCCATTCATTGCAGCCTTGTTTTTTTGTGGTTCTCGGTTGACTCTTGATCATCCTGACCAATTTTCTCTCAGCAGCAGTAGATAGCTTGTGTTTTCTTCCTGATCGTGGCAGTGACAAAACTGTGCCATGCACTTTATACTTACGAACAATTGTCTGCACAGTTGCTCTTGGGACCTTAAGCTGCTTTGAAATGGCTCCAAGTGACTTCCTTGACTTGTTCAAGTCAATGACTCGTTTTTTCAGATCTGTGCTGAGTTCCTTTGACTTTCACATTGTCGCGTTTGTAACCGAGTCTAATGACTGCATCACATGAGCCCTATTTAAATGGACTCAGAGAAGTCAACAGATGTCGTCAATCATAATCACTCACATGAAGTTAAGAGGCCATGCCATTCAACTAATTTGATTAGATTGTAACTTTTCTACATCACCAAAATTGATAATGTATGTGTCACCACCTGCTGCCACATTTTGTGGTTTGTATTCAGTTTTCCTTTGTTGGTGCAGTTGACCTTGTTGACCTTAACTTCATTTCTCCTTCCCCTTAGAGAGTTCCTGTGTTCCCATTGTGGGCGGAGTTGTGAGACGTGCACAGCTGCTCCCAATTTACCTTGATGCTATTCAAGCAGCACCTTGGCAGCTGGATGGCACTTGATGATTCCACTCCTCGGCTCTCCACTTCTGATGGCTTCCATGCTTCGTGTTTCTTGCAGCTTTTCATTCTGGCCACTCCCGGTGCCATCCAGCTTGGTGTCTACGTCGGCGGTAGCATGTCTTGCAACTCCGACCCAAGTTTGTTCTATTTTTATACATGAGTTTTTGTTTTCTCCACGGTGCCCATTTTGAGTTCTCCTTTTTGCACCGTCGCCTTTTGTTCCCTCCAGTGAGGAGCGCCTTTTTGTGAGTACTACTTCAGTAAAGAACTGTTCAACTCACCTTTTGTCTGCATCCTTGGGTTCCTCTCAAACTGTGTTATACAGAGCTGTGACAGTATGTTGCTGTATGTATACTTTTGACCCAGAAGATTTGCTCATAATTTCAGTAGACCCATAATAAATTCATAAAAGAACCAAACTTCATGAATGTTTTTTGTGACCAACAAGTATGTGCTCCAATCACTCTATCACAAAAAAATAGGAGTTGTAAAAATGATTGGAAACTCAAGACAGCCATGACATTATGTTCTTTACAAGTGCAACTTTTGATTAGAACACTGGAGTGATAGTTGCTGGAAATGGGCCTCAATACACCTATGTAGATATTGCACCAAAAACCAGACATTTGCAGCTAGAATAGTCATTTACCACATTAGCAATGTATAGAGTGTATTTCTTTAAAGTTAAGACTAGTTTAAAGTTATCTTCATTGAAAAGTACAGTGCTTTTCCTTCAAAAATAAGGACATTTCAAACTTTTGAACGGTAGTGTATGTGTATATATATATATATATATATATATATCAGTGACGTGCAGTCACTAGAGGCAGGGGAGGCATGCCCTCACCTGCCATCATGGAAAGAAAAAAAATGTAAAAAGAAAAAAAAAAATTAAATTGTTATATGTATCCAGTGATTATACTAAAGTTATTTTCCATTTAACTTCACCAGTTTTAGATTATTTTTATTTTCACATTTGCCGTTCAAATACTGAGAAGAGACGGTGCGGTGATCAGCAGCCAGTTGAGGCACGTCACTGAGTTGTGCCTCAACATGGATTGTGCGCAATGATTCGGCTAACTGCTGGCCTGCTGTGCAGTGAGACCGTATTGCTATATGAATTATATTATACATTTCCATAGTTTAGTTAGCTGAGGTATATCATGTACAGTGTATTTTGTCAACAACTGTATGTGTGTAAAGTATTTCTTGTGCTGAGCAATCATAAAACTGCTGCGGAGACGCACTGTGAGAGGCTCGCCTCATAACCCCGCCTCCTGGTGCCAAGCACCTCCGCCGCAGAATGCACCGCCCGACGGGAGCGCCACACCAACTAAAGCCCACACTCAAACCCTCCACGTGCAAGACCGAATCCACCCAAAAAAAGTCACTTAACAAGAAGCCAAAAAGTGCAAAAACAACAATGCTCGCGCCGGAGGAGCTGCGAACGACCGCAGGGACACAACATTAGGTACACCTGCAGACTGCAGCACGGATTTCATTTTTCATTCATTCACAACTCTTCCAACACGAACACCACTGTTCCCGCACTTATAAGTAAAGGTAAGACCATAATAACGTTTTTTTTATTAAATGTGCTTTTTTGTGTGCTACAGTTTGTAAGTGTAAAGTTAAAGTTAAGTTAAAGTACCAATGATTGTCACACACACACTAGGTGTAATGAAATTTGTCCTCTGCATTTGACCCATCCCCTTGATCACCCCCTGGGATGTGAGGGGAGCAGTGGGGAGCAGTGGGGAGCAGTGGGCAGCAGCGGCGCCGTGCCTGGGAATCATTTTTGGTGATTTAACCCCCAATTCCAACCCTTGATGCTGAGTGCCAAGCAGGGAAGAATGCTGGTATGAGCTTTTAAACATAACCCGTTAACTGCTGCCAATCAAATGGTGAATAAGATACTCTTTAGGATTCATATGTTTGTAAATCTGACTGTGATGAAGTCAGTGCCTCACCAATCATGAACCTCACCGCACGTCACTGATATATATATATATATATATATATATATATATATATATATATATATATATATATATACATGTATATATACATGTATATATACATGTATATATTAGGGCTGTGAATCTTTGGGTGTCCCACGATTCGATTCAATATCGATTCTTGGGGTCACGATTCGATTCAAAATCGATTTTTTTCGATTCCACACGATTCTCGATTCAAAAACGATATTTTTCCGATTCAAAACGATTCTCTATTCATTCAATATATTGGATTTCAGCAGGATCTACCCCAGTCTGCTGACATGCAAGCAGAGTAGTAGCTTTTTGTAAAAAGCTTTTATAATTGTAAAGGACAATGTTTTATCAACTGATTGCAATAATGTAAATTTGTTTTAGCTATTAAATGAACCAAAAATATGACTTATTTTATCTTTGTGAATGCAATGCAAGTGTAGCCACTGTGACACTTGTTCTTTTTTTTTTTTTTTATAAATGTTTAATGATAATGTCAATGAGAGATTTTTAATCACTGCTATGTTGAAATTGTAACTAATATTGATACTGTTGTTGATAATATTCATTTTTGTTTCACTACTTTTGGATTGTTCTGTGTCGTGTTTGTGTCTCCTCTCAATTGCTCTGTTTATTGCAGTTCTGAGTGTTGCTGGGTCGGGTTTGGTTTTGGAATTGGATTGCATTGTTATGGTATTGCTGTGTTTTATTTTGTTGGATTGATTAATTAAAAAAAGAAAAAAAAAAGAAAAAAAAATCGATTTAAAAAAAAAATCAGAATCAATTCTGAATCGCATAACGTGAGAATCACGATTCGAATTCGAATCGATTTTTCCCACACCCCTAGTATATATATATATATACACATAATATGTATATATATACATACATATGTGTATATATATAAATGTATATGTTTATGTCTAAGGAGATGGCATCCTCATGCTGCCCCTCACCAGTCTCACAGAGGAGTTCAAGTGTGCAAAAACAAGACTCCAGATGACACTGAATGAATCCAGAGACTTGGTAGTGCGCAACAATGCACCAACCTTGGCGACAGGGCGTAAATGGAAACAAGCCAAAGCAGTGGAAGAAGCAACAGCAGCCCTCAGACGTGCTGACATTGTGGGCTATGTCCAGCAAGGAAGAGGAGGCTTTGGGCTAACAGCTACCCGCCCGGCTTGGAGTAAGGCCACAGCACCAGAACGGAGGAAGATAGTGGTGTACGAAGTACACCGCCAGGAGGAGGCTGCAAGATGGGCCAAGGCAGTCTCTTTGGGCAAACAGGATCAGTGGACGAGATGGGACAGTGTGGAGAGGAGGAAGATCTGCTGGAAGGATATGTGGGCCATGGAAGCTAGGCAGTTCAGCTTTGTCATCAGAGCTACATATGACATCCTTACAACACAGGTTAACCTTCACCAGTGGTTCGGCGAAGACCCGGTGTGTGCCCTTTGTTCCATGCCAGCCACCCTCAAGCACATTCTCACAGGGTGCAAAACCAGTCTCACACAAGGACGTTACACGTGGCGTCACAATCAAGTCCTAAAGACCCTTGCGTCCACCCTGGAGGACAAACGAGTTACCATCAACTCCCTACCACCACCAGCAGCCAACCACCAGCAGACCATTACCTTTGTCCGCGAAGGGGCTAAGGTAGTCAGGAGCGGCTCCATACCACCTGAGCGAGGCCAGCTATGCTTAGCCCGCGACTGGAGGATGCTGGTTGATCTTGGCCGGCAGCTTGCGTTTCCTCCGGAGATTGCTGTGACCACCCTGAGACCGGACGTGAGGCTCTGGTCCCCTTCACAAAAAAAGGTTTTCATCATCGAACTCACAGTACCCTGGGAGGATTCAGTGGATGAGACTTATGAGCGAAAACACCAACGCTATGCCGAGCTTGCAGCTGAAGCACAACATTGTGGCTGGAACACTGAGGTCCGTCCAGTGGAGGTGGGCTGCAGAGGCTTTGTGGCGAGATCTACCACCAAATTGCTTGTAGACCTGGGAGTCTGAGGCCAACGCCTGCATATAGCCATCAAAGCTGCATCGGAGGCAGCCGAAAGAGGCAGCCAGTGGCTGTTCATGAGGAGGAAAGACCCCTGTTGGGCCCCCAAGTAGCAAGCCAGGAGGTTTGCGGTCAGCTTAGGCTTGACTCAGGGAAAAGAACGCCCCTGCCATGCATAGTCCCATGAAAAGTCTGCTGTTCAACACCAAGCGACTCATGATTAATTGGGATTGACGCAAGCCCTAGGCCGATCACCCTGTGGCTGGCCACCCCTGGAAAGGGCGTCTAGTGATAAGGCCGAAACGCCCAGTGACCCAGGGGCACACTACTGATGATGCGTCCAAATTGCAAAACACCCACCCACCATTCCACCAGTCATCACCAAACACTCTCAAGTATGTGCCAGCACAAAGGAATTTTACAACTTATCCTGTGTTTTTGTAAACTATATGTATATATATATATATATATATATATATATATATATATATATATATATATATATATATATATATATATATATATATATATATATATATATATATATATATATATATATGTGTGTGTGTGTGTATTTGTATGTGTATATACAGTATATGCATATATATGTTCATATATATTTATACATATATATGCATATATATAAATATATGCATATATATGTATATAATATATATGTATATTTATATATATATATATATATATATATATGTGTGTGTATTTGTATATGTGTATATACAGTATATGCATATATATGTTTATATATATTTATACATATATATGCATATATATATAAATATATGCATATATATGTATATAATATATATATATATATATATATATATATATATATATATATATATATATATATATATATATATATATATATGCATATATATATAAATGTATGCATATATATGTATATAATATATATATATATATATATATATATATATATATATATATATATATATATATATATATATATATATATATATATATATATATATATATATATATATATATATGTGTGTGTGTGTGTGTGTGTGTGTGTGTGTGTGTGTGTGTGTGTGTGTGTGTGTGTGTGTGTGTGTGTGTGTAAATATACATATGTATGTATATATACATATAGATGTATACATACATATATAAACATGCATATCTGTATATATATGTATGTATATATACATATATATATATATATATATATATATATATATATATACACACACATTCATATGTGTATGTATATATATATATATATATATATATATATATATATATATATATATACATATATATATATACATATATATGTATATATACACATATATGTATGTATAAATACATATATATATATATATATATATATATATATATATATATATATATATATATATATATATATATATATATATGTATTTATACATACATATATGTGTATATATACATATGTATGTATGTATTTATATTTATATATATATATATATATATACATATACATATGAATGTGTGTATATAGATATATATATATATATATATATATATATATATATATATATATATATATATATATATATATATATATATATATATGTATACATGTATATATATATATGTATATGTGTATATGTATATATACATATTTGTGTATAAATACACATACATATGTATATATACACATACATATGTATATATACACATACATATGTATATATATACATACATATGTGTATATATATGTGTATATGTATATATATGTATATGTATAAATATTCTTATATAAGTATATATATACATATATATGCATATGTATGCATATATATGTATATATACATACATATATATACATAAATATGTATACAGTTGTGCTCATAAGTTTCCATACCGTGGGAGAATTTATGATTTCTTGGCCATTCTTCAGAGAATATGAATGATAACACAAAAACCTTTCTTCCACTCATGCTTAATGGTTGTGTGAAGCTATTTATTGGCAAACTGTGTTTACTCTTTTTAAATCAAAATGACAAAATAAAGTACCCAAATGACCCTGATCAAAAGTTTACATACTCCAGTAACTTTGATCTGATAACATGCACAAAAGTTGACACAAACAGGTTTGAATGACTAATCAAGGTTCCAATCCTCACCTGTGACCTGATTGTTTGTAATTAATGTGTGTGTATAAAAGGTCAGTGAGTTTCTGGGCTTCTGACAGACCATTGCATCTTTCATCCAGTGCTGCACAGATGTTTCTGGGTTCTGGAACAAAGTAATTTGGAATGATGAGACCACAATTTAACTCTTTGGCTACTCGACCATGTAGCCCATTTTTCTTCAAGTGCCTCCTTATTGTGCATCTTGAAACAGCCACACCACAATTTTTCAGAGTCCTGTATTTCAGTTGAAGTTATTTGTGGATTTTTCTTTGCATCTCGAACAATTTTCCTGGCAGTTGTGGCTGAAATCTTTGCTGGTCTACCCAAATCCCTCATTTTACACTTCTTAATCAGCGTTTGAACACTGCTGATTGGAATTCTCAATTCCTTGGATATCTTTTCATACCCCTTTCCTGTTTTATGCAGTTCAATTACCTTTTCTCGCAGATCCTTTGACAATTATTTTGCCTTCCCCATGACTCAGAATCCAGAAATATCTGTGCAGCACTGGATGAAAGATGCAATGGTCTGTCAGAAGCCCATAAACTCACTGACCTTTTATACATACACATTAATTACTAACAGACAGGTCACAGGTGAGGATTGGAACCTTGATTAGCCATTCAAACCTGTTTGTGCCAACTTTTTTGCATGTTATCAGATCAAAGTCACTGGGGTATGTAAACTTTTGATCAGGGTCATTTGGGTAATTTCTTTTGTCATTTTAATTTAAAAAGAGTAAACACAGTTTGCCAATAAATAGCTTCACACAACCATTAAGCATGAATGGAAGAAAGGTTTTTGTGTTATCATTCATATTCTCTGAAGAATGGCCGATAAATCATAAATTCTCCCAGGGTATGCAAACTTATGAGCACGACTGTATATATGTGTATATGTATGTATATATATATATATATATATATATATATATATATATATATATATATATATATATATATATATATATATATATATATATATGCATATATAAGTACATATATACATGTATATGCATATGTATGCATATATATGTATATATACATACATACATATATATATATATATATATATATATATATATATATATATATATATATATATATATATATATATATATATATATATATATATATGTATGTTTATATATACATATATATGTATGTTTATATATACATATATATGTGTGTATATATGTATGTGTATGTATATATACATACATATATATGTGTATGTATGTATATATATACATATATTGACGTCGTTGGTCTCGCCGAGACCTGGCTCAAACCAGACGATTTTTTTGCGCTAAATGAGGCATCTCCTCCTAACTATACGAATGCACATGTTGCCCGTCCTCTTAAAAGGGGAGGGGGTGTCGCACTAATATACAATGAAAACTTTAATCTTACACCTATCGTAAATATAACTCATTTGAGGTGCTCACTATGAGGTTTGTCACACCGCTGCCTCTCCACCTGGCTGTTATCTACCGCCCCCCTGGGCCCTATTCGGACTTTATCAGTGAATTCTCAGAGTTTGTTGCTGATCTAGTGACGCACGCCGACAATATAATCATAATGGGGGACTTTAATATCCATATGAATACCCCATCGGACCCTCCGTGCGTGGCGCTCCAGACTATAATTGATAGCTGTGGTCTTACACAAATAATAAATGAACCCACGCATCGCAACGGTAATACGATAGATCTAGTGCTTGTCAGGGGTGTCACCACCTCTAAAGTTATGATACTCCCGTACACTAAAGTAATGTCCGATCATTACCTTATAAAATTTGAAGTTCTGACTCCTTGTCAACAAACTAATAATAATAACAATAACTACTATAGCAGCCGCAAATTAATGCTGCCACAACGACGACTCTTGCTGACCTACTGCCTTCGGTAATGGCACCATTCCCAAATCATGTGGGCTCTATTGATAACCTCACTAACAACTTTAACGACGCCCTGCGCGACACCATTGATAATGTAGCACCGCTAAAGCTAAAAAGGGCCCCTAAAAGGCGTACCCCATGGTTTACAGAAGAAACTAAAGCCCATAAATTATCATGTAGAAAGCTGGAACGCAAATGGCATGTGACTAAACTTGAGGTTTTCCATCAAGCTTGGAGGGATAGTTTAATAACTTATAAACGCATGCTTACCTCAGTTAAAGCTAAATATTACTCAAATCTCATCCACCTCAACAAAAATGATCCTAAATTTGTGTTTAGTACAGTAGCATCGCTAACCCAACAAGGGACTCCTCCCAGTAGCTCCACCCACTTAGCAGATGACTTTATGAATTTCTTTAATAAGAAAATTGAACTCATTAGAAAAGAGATTAAAGACAACGCATCCCAGCTACAACTGGGTTCTATTAACACAGATACGACTGTATATACGACGGACACTTCCCTCCAAAATAGTTTCTCTCTCTTTGATGAAATAACATTGGAGGAATTGTTCAAATGTGTAAATGGGACAAAACAAACAACATGTTTACTTGACCCAATTCCTGGGAAACTTATTAAGGAGCTTTTTGTATTATTAGGTCCATCAGTGTTAAATATTATAAACGTATCACTTTCCTCTGGCACTGTTCCCCTAGCATTCAAAAAAGCGGTTATTCATCCTCTACTCAAAAGACCTAACCTCGATCCTGATCTCTTGGTAAACTACCGGCACACCTTCCGTTTATCTCGAAAATCCTCGAAAAAATTGTTGCACAGCAGCTAAATGAACACTTAGCGTCTAACAATCTCTGTGAACCTTTTCAATCCGGTTTCAGGGCAAATCACTCTACGAAGACAGCCCTCGCAAAAATGACTAATGATCTATTGCTAACGATGGATTCTGATGCGTCATCTATGTTGCTGCTTCTTGATCTTAGCGCCGCTTTCGATACTGTTGATCATAATATTTTATTAGAGCGTATCAAAGCGCGTATTGGGATGTCAGACTTAGCCTTGTCTTGGTTTAACTCTTATCTTACTGACAGGATGCAGTGTGTCTCCCATAACAATGTGACCTCGGACTATGTTAAGGTAACATGCAGAGTTCCCCAGGGTTCGGTTCTTGGCCCTGCACTCTTTAGTATTTACATGCTGCCGCTAGGTGACATCATACGCAAATACGGTGTTAGCTTTCACTGTTATGCTGATGACACTCAACTCTACATGCCACTAAAGCTGAACAACACGCCGGATTGTAGTCAGCTGGAGGCGTGTCTTAATGAAATTAAACAATGGATGTCCACTAACTTTTTGCAACTCAACGCTAAGAAAACGGAAATGCTGATTATCGGTCCTGCTCAACACCGACATCTATTTAATAATACCACCTTAACATTTGACAACCAAACAATTACACAAGGCGACTCGGTAAAGAATCTGGGTATTATCTTCGACCCAACTCTCTCGTTTGAGTCACACATTAAGAGTGTTACTAAAACGGCCTTCTTTCATCTCCGTAATATCGCTAAAATTCGTTCCATTTTGTCCACAAGCGACGCTGAGATCATTATCCATGCGTTCGTTACATCTCGTCTCGATTACTGTAACGTATTATTTTCGGGTCTCCCTATGTCTAGCATTAGATTACAGTTGGTACAAAATGCGGCTGCTAGACTTTTGATAAAAACAAGAAAGTTTGATCATATTACGCCTATACTGGCTCACTTGCACTGGCTTCCTGTGCACTTAAGATGCGACTTTAAGGTTTTACTACTTACGTATAAAATACTACACGGTCAAGCTCCTGCCTTTCTTGCCGATTGTATTGTACCATATTTCCCGACAAGAAATCTGCGTTCAAAGAACTCCGGCTTATTAGTGATTCCCAGAGCCCAAAAAAAGTCTGCGGGCTATAGAGCGTTTTTTATTCGGGCTCCAGTACTATGGAGTGCCCTCCCAGTAAAAGTTAGAGATGCTACCTCAGTAGAAGCATTTAAGTTCCATCTTAAAACTCATTTGTATACTCTAGCCTTTAAATAGACTCCCTTTTTAGACCAGTTGATCTGCCGTTTCTTTTCTTTTCTTTTCTCCTCTGCTTCCCTCTCCCTCTGGAGGGGGAGTTGCACAGGTCCGATGGCCACGGATGAAGTGCTGGTTGTCCAGAGTCGGGACCCGGGGTGGACCGCTAGCCTGTGCATCGGTTGGGGACATCTCTATGCTGCTGACCCGTCTCCGCTCGGGATGGTTCCTGCTGGCCCCACTATGGACTGGACTTTCGCTGATGTGTTGGATCCACTGTGGACTGGACTTTCACAATATTATGTCAGACCCACTCGACATCCATTGCTTTCGGTCTCCCCTAGGGGGGGGGGGGGGGGGGGGGGTTACCCACATATGCGGTCCTCTCCAAGGTTTCTCATAGTCATTCACATTGACGTCCCACTGGGGTGAGTTTTCCTTGCCCGTATGTGGGCTCTGTACCGAGGTTGTCGTTGTGGCTTGTACAGCCCTTTGAGACACTTGTGATTTAGGGCTATATAAATAAACATTGATTGATTGATTGATATATACGTAAATATGTATGTATACACGTATATACACTACCGTTCAAAAGTTTGGGGTCGCATTGAAATGTCCTTATTTTTGAAGGAAAAGCACTGTACTTTTCAATGAAGATAACTTTAAACTAGTCTTAACTTTAAAGAAATACACTCTATACATTGCTAATGTGGTAAATGACTATTCTAGCTGCAAATGTCTGGTTTTTGGTGCAATATCTACATAGGTGTATAGAGGCCCATTTCCAGCAACTATCACTCCAGCGTTCTAATGGTACAATGTGTTTGCTCATTGGCTCAGAAGGCTAATTGATGATTAGAAAACCCTTGTGCAATCATGTTCACACATCTGAAAACAGTTTAGCTCGTTACAGAAGCTACAAAACTGACCTTCCTTTGAGCAGATTGAGTTTCTGGAGCATCACATTTGTGGGGTCAATTAAACGCTCAAAATGGCCAGAAAAAGAGAACTTTCATCTGAAACTCGACAGTCTATTCTTGTTCTTTGAAATGAAGGCTATTCCACAAAATTGTTTGGGTGACCCCAAACTTTTGAACGGTAGTGTATGTATCTATATGGAAAGCGACTTTGGGTACCTAGAAAAGCGCTATATAAATCCCAGGTATCATTATTATTATTATATGTATGTATATAAACATATATATATGGCTTGGCGAAGTTGGTAGAGTGGCCGTGCCAGCAATCGGAGGGTTACTGGTTACTGGGGTTCAATCCCCACCTTCTACCATCCTAGTCACGTCCGTTGTGTCCTTGGGCAAGACACTTCACCCTTGCTCCTGATGGCTGCTGGTTAGCGCCTTGCATGGCAGCTCCCGCCATCAGTGTGTGAACGTGTGTGTGAATGGGTGAATGTGGAAATACTGTCAAAGCGCTTTGAGTACCTTGAAGGTAGAAAAGCGCTATACAAGTATAACCCATTCATCATTTATTTATATAAACATATACAGTATATGTTTATATATACACATACATATATATATATATATATATATGTATATATATATATATATATATATATATATATATATATATATATATATATATATATGTATATATATATGTATGTATATATATACATATATATATATATATATATATATATATATATATATATGTATATATATATTTATATATATATATATATATATATATATATATATATATGTATATATATATATATATATATATATATACATATATATATATATATATATATATATATATATATATGTATATATATATATATATATATATATATACATATATATATATATATATATATATATATATATATATATATATATATGTAGATCCACATATATATATATATATATATATATATATATATATATATATATATATATAATATATATATATATATATATATATATATATATATATGTATATATATATATATATATATATATACATATATATATATATATATATATATATATATATATATATGTATATATATATGTGGATCTACATATATATATATATATATATATATATATATATATATATATATATATATATATATATATATATATATATGTATATCTTTGCCGATGTATTGTCATGGAGATAAAAGTCACTATGAATGTCCATTTCGCGTTCTCGACTCTCATTTTCAAGAGGATATAGTATCCGAGGTGGTTTAAAATACAAATCCGTGATCCACAATAGAAAAAGGAGAAAGTGTGGAATCCAATGAACTCTTGTACCTAAGTTACGGTCTGAGCGAAAAAAGATACGTCCTGCACTGCACTCTAGTCCTTCACTCTCACGTTACTCATCCACGAATCTTTAATCCTCGCTCAGATTAATGGGGTAATCGTCGCTTTCTCGGTCCGAATCGCTCTTGCTGCATTGTAAACAATGGGGAAATGTGAGGAACCCTTCAACCTGTGACGTCACGCTACTTCCGGTACAGGCAAGGCTTTTTTTAATAGCCACCAAAACTTTATCATCGATGTTCTCTACTAAATCCTTTCAGCAAAAATATAGCAATATCGCGAAATGATCAAGTATGACACATAGAATGGATCTGCTATCCCCGTTTGAATAAAAAAAATTAATTTCAGTAGGCCTTTAATGTTTCAGAGTTATTTGACTTTTAAAGAATTTAGCTTCTTCACTATCTCCCGGGGCCAGTAATTCATTCATTCATTCATTCATTCATTCATTCATTCATTTTCAATAGACAATTAAACTTTAGCAACTAAGCACATATTTACACACCTATGCTTGAGAAGGAACAGGATAAAGAAAATCTTATATTTCTTGCCCCCTTCAACATAATAAGTAGTCTTACTTAATGGATAGCCCAGATTCACAAGCATACAAACTAAACAAATACATCCATAATATAACAAAAAAAATATATACACCTCACGGGATGATACAAAACAAATACAAAACCAGACAAATTAAGTAGAATAATAAATATTATATATACTATAATATATTATATGTAGTGACCAGAGTGTCCCATTTCCCCCGTACTGGATAGCCTGTGGGGTAACACCAATAATTTGGATAGTCTGTTCCCGTGGTGGGATCCTTTTAAGTTTCTTACAGGAAGTAGTGTTGTATCTATCGAACAGACGACATAGTCTGTTGTTCTTGCCTTAGCATTTCCTGTTTGTCGTTTAATGCGGCTGTACTTGTAATGTTCATGTACATTTTTACTAAATCTATACATTGTGTCCATGGACGTTTTGTTTCTTCCATACATTTCTTTAGTCAGTTTTTAATTGTTACATTTTTCCTTTCCACTAGTCCTGCGCTTTGTGGATGATAAGCACAGTGGTTTTTGAGATCAATTTGGAATAATGGTCCTATATTCTTGATTAATTGATTTGCAAAATGAGGTCCATTGTCACTGTATAGATTTAGTTATACCCTATCTTGGTATTATATCTTTGCATAATGCTTTTGCTACTGTTAGCGCATCTGCTTTTCCTTTAGGAAATATTTCTACCCACTTTGAAAATGCATCTACTATGACTAGACAATACTGTTTTTCTTCACTCCTATTTTGTTCAATAAAATCCATGCATGGATGTTGGAACGGGTGTTGTGGTTTGGGGAATTGGCCTTGCGAGGTGTGCATGCCCTACAATTATTATTTTTTTGAATAAGAGTAAACGCTGTAGGTAGTATAGTACTTCTGTATAAGGGTCATCTTCCCTCCTGTTTGAAGCATGAGTACAACCATGGCTCAATACTGCTGCCCACTTATACAGATTTTTTGTTAAGATTGGTTTATTGTCTGGACATACATAGATGCAGGGGCGTCACTAGCTTTTAAGGACAGGGGGGGCTTAGCCCCCGGGAGATGCAGGATGCGAGCGAACGTAGCGCACAAGCACAAAACTTCACAAACGGCTAACAAAGACTTAGAAATTATTCATTGTTATTATTATTATTTCAGTCGGTTTGGTTTCAATCTGTGTTCAGTACAACAACAAACATGGGTTTGCACAGTGACATTTTGTTTACAGCATCAACAAGAAACAATTACTTGCATGATCCTTCAAGATACACTGAAACACAATGAAAGTCATGGCATTAGCCTCTATGTTTTTAATTCATAACATAGAGGCTAATGCCACAACTTTCGCTCACAATACAATAATTATTTGTTCCAAAATATTTTGAAGTTTCACAGATTACATTTTGGGCACATATGTGACTAAAATGGTTGTAAATTCAAGCCCTGGAAATATTACTTAATTACTTGAATTAAAGTAATATCTGGATCGGGATAATTTGGCTTGTATATAATATATTTATATATATATATATATATTATGGCAAGCTGTTAAGGAAATTAAATATATATGGAAGTCTGAATAGAAATTAGAAACTTTTATATATACTGTAAATAAGAAAGACTTAGTCTGCTGATCTGAAAAAGAGCCAAAGCTGTCAAAGAGCTGAGGGACCATCTTCAAAGTGCAATGCTGAAACAAATAATGCAAACAATAAAATGTAACTTCCAGGGCTTGAGATTAATGTAGTCCCATCGTCCCGGGGACGGTAAAAAAAACTGCACGGGACGAAATTAAATGCTCCCCGGGACGATGGCATTTAACCATTTTTTTTCTTTTTCTTTTTATGTATTTATTGATTTTACATTTTATATTAAATCTATTGGTTTTTCCACCCTCTGAAAATCCTATGAAATGTTTAACAAGCCATCCTATAATAATACAACAGCTATTAATGTAACAATATAATAAAACAAATATATTTAATGATGTTGTTTTCATTATTTTAACAATAGGCTAATGTATATTACTTTATATAGATTCCACAAGAAACACAACTTAAAAACTAAATTATTTACAATTGCAGACACAAGGTTCTTGTTCTGCAGTGCTGTGTACGAAGCACACCTGCAGGACCGCAAGCAAGAAAATGCGGACTGGATTTTGAGTGATGTGGGCATTTTCTATATGAACAAGTGGAATGGATTGGATACCAACGCACTAAAGGGGCTCTCTACCTTACACTATGAAGTGAGGGAAAACTGAGTGAATAATGACAGGTTATATGATTATTTATTTAAAATCATATTCGGGCCACTTTATAATGAATATGTCGGCATGTATTTGTAAAAAAAAAAAAAAAAAAAAATTTTTTTTTTTTAACACCAAATTATTTAGGGGGGCTTAAGAACATTTTAGGGGGGCTTGAGCCCCCCTAAAATAGGCCTAACAACGCCAATGCATAGATGTCTTCTTTGTTCAACGTGGCTCCGTTTTTTTTGTGTTTTTTTTGTTTTGTTTTTTTAATCCATTTATCTTTTTCTTTTGGAGTACTTTGTTGTAGCATGTCTTTTAGTATATCATTATTCATGTCACTAGTTTATAGTTTAAAAACGTGTATATCTTCTTCTGCTGTTTGTTTTGCTGTTTTGTCCGCAAACGTGATATTGCGTCCGTTCCGTTGGTGTGTGCCGCACATTTGCACTTTGCTATTTTAGCTGGTAACTGCACCGCTTTTAATATTTCTTTTAATAGTTCTCCATGTGTTAAATAAATGATAAATGGGTTATACTTGTATAGCGCTTTTCTACCTTCAAGGTACTCAAAGCGCTTTGACAGTATTTCCACATTCACCCATTCACACACACATTCACACACTGATGGCGGGAGCTGCCATGCAAGGCGCTAACCAGCAGCCATCAGGAGCAAGGGTGAAGTGTCTTGCCCAAGGACACAACGGACGTGACTAGGATGGTAGAAGGTGGGGATTGAACCCCAGTAACCAGCAACACTCCGATTGCTGGCACGGCCACTCTACCAACTTCGCCACACCGCCGTGTTACAGGTTTTCCTGTTGATGTTATCATTCCTCTATTTTGCCAGTGTTGTGCAAATGTGCGTACTGTTGAGAATGCATATTGGCTATCTGTGTGTATTGTAACATTTTGATATTTGATTAATTTACATGCTTTAGTGTTACTAGTTGTGCAGCTTGCATTGAGTAATTTGATGGTCATTAGATAGCTTTCAAAACTTCAATTGCTGTAACAACCGCACATCATATTCTATTTTTATTTCACAGAATGCTGCTTTAGCTTCTCAATTCCACTCTACCGGTGTTGACATTTTTATATATTTTTTATACATTAATTTACTTAAAGGAGCTACTATTTCAGCGTAATTTGGTATCCAACTTCTACAGTAAATTGGTTCATCCTAGAAATGACATGATTTGCTTCTTTGTTTGTGGTTTTGGTGCTTGTAGTACTGCTGTTTTTCTGCTTCCCACAATAGTGCGTCTATCTTTGTTTAGAGAATGTCCTAGATATTTTACTTCTGTTTTGCATAATTGGACTTCTGTTTTGCTTACTTTGTGTCCTTCACAATGTAGATGATTTAATAACTCTAATGTATCTTTTCTACAGGTTTCCTTATCCCGTGATGCTAATAATATGTCATCTACGTATATCAGGACTTTTGTCCTCCTCCTGGAGGTTGGAATTTGGACATGCATGCATGCATTGCATATGAATAGATTGTCGGACTTTTCGCATACCCTTGAGGTAGTCTTGTATAGGTGTATCTTTTCCCTTTATAAGTAAATGCAAACCAAAATTGACTTTATTTATGTATTGGTACCGAGAAGAATGCATTACTGATATCAATCACTGTGAAATGTGTCCAAATCATGCATATGATGTTTAAAATTACAGCATTAATTGTCCTAATAAACGCTAAATCAATATTCCTAATTCAAATGTTATACGTATTACTTCATGTAATTTTAAGTAACATTTTAAACCCACTAAAACTGTCTATAAGTTAATTAAACTATCATTTGTGTCTGTCAGTTACATTCGAGCATGCTGTCATGCTACACTTCACTTGCGCACTCTGACTTCCTGTTGTGCGTGATATTCTAAAAAATAAAAGCATGCATTTATTCTCGTTCGTTTATTACTCGCATTATACTATCAAAAGTCTATAGCTAACTGATAGCTGTTGTGATTGCCATGCCTCCTTATATATTCTAAGTTATGCCATTATCTTATCTTAGCTCAGCACCCAGATGTATGGTGTACTGCAAATGTCTAAAAAATATTCTAACCTAAGAATGTTAGATTACACTTTAAAGTTAAACGACTTAAAACTTACACTTAATACATTAATTTTCAAACTTCCACTCCCAAATGTGCCATACGCACACACACACACACACACACACACACACACACACACACACACACACACACACACACACACACACACACACACACACACACACACACACACACACACACACACACACGAGGTTGTGTGTGTGCGTCAGTTCACATTCTAAGAGATAAGACAAACACTCACCTCTCACTCCTCACCTCTATCGTCTTTTTGGAATCTTTCACCTGCCAGTGTCCAATATTTTATACTTCACTTATTTTTATTTGAACCTATTTTTATCTGAACCTCTTTTATTTTAACCTTGAGGTTTTTACACAATTTGTACCTGAAAAGATACACACTTAAACAAACAAACAAACACACTTGACACGAACTACCACCAATAGCATACGCTGACAACACGAAAACCATGTTTTTCCACATGCACCTAATTTTGTCACATTCTCATCTTTTATTGAACTTGCTTTTTTCCTTAAGAACATCCTCTATCCATCTCTTCCTTACACTGCAACACAATGTTTCTATGTCCATCCTCCTCTCGTAGAAACCATTCACGTAAGGTTATAAACATCCCCTTTTCCATGTTTTCCCAATCCATTCTCTTCACCTGTCTATTCTCCTCTCCTACTTGCTTTCTCTCTCTCTCTCTCTCTCTCTCTCTCTCTCTCTCTCTCTCTCTCTCTCTCTCTCTCTCTATCTCTCTCTCTCTCTCTCTCTCTCTCTCTCTCTTTGTAATTTATTTCATTTATTATTTCTGGTTTACTTGCTGTTTTTTTTTACTTAAGTTCTCATAACTTAGTATGTCCTTATGATCACTCTGATAATTTTCTTTGTCTTTTGGTGTGGTCTTTGGAGATTTGGATGTCTCCTGACCTACTAATGCTGAGTAACCTTGATTGTTGTTTTTTCTTTGGGTCCCTTTTTGATCTTACTGTTGGTTGTTCCGATACACTTTCATTGTATGGTGGTGGATTTTTTAAAATTTGTTTAATACTGATCTAAGTTTTGTTATTGTTGGAGCGCTGGGTGTGGCGACTTTTGTCTGTACTTCTTCCTCACTATCTTCCCTAACAACATGCCTTTTTCTTCTCCTAACTGGGCCTATCTCTTAGCCCTTTCTTTTTGTTCTTCCTTTCTTTGAGCCATCCTCATCCAACACTCCAAGTATTCCCACCCCATTCTGGCCAGTTTCTTTTTGTTATTTCCGCATTTTTGTATTATTGATTCCCACAGTTTTAAAGGCCTACTGAAACCCACTACTACCGACCACGCAGTCTGATAGTTTATTTATCAATGATGAAATCTTAACATTGCAACACATGCCAATACGGCCGGGTTAACTTATAAAGTGCAATTTTAAATTTCCCGCGACACTTCCGGTTGAAAACGTCTAGATATGATGACGTATGCGCGTGACGTCACGGAGAGAACGGAAGTATTCAGACCCCATTGGATCCAATACAAAAAAGCTATGTTTTCATCGCAAAATTCCACAGTATTCTGGACATCTGTGTTGGTGAATCTTTTGCAATTTGTTTAATGAACAATGGAGACTGCAAAGAAGAAAGCTGTAGGTGTGATCGGTGTATTAGCGGCTGGCTGCATCAACACAACCAGGAGGAGTTTGAGATGGATAGCAGACGCGCTAGCCGCCTACCCCACCTTGACTTCCTCTGTCTCTGGGCCGCCGACCGCATCGGTGATCGGGTGAAGTCCTTTGTCGCTCCGTCGATCGCTGGAACGCAGGTGAGCACGGGTGTTGATGAGCAGATGAGGGCTGGCTGGCGTAGGTGGAGAGCTAATGTTTTTAGCATAGCTCTGTGAGGTCCCGTTGCTAAGTTAGCTTCAATGGCGTCGTTAGCAACAGCATTGTTAAGCTTCGACAGGCTGGAACGCATTAACCGTGAATTTACATGTCCATGGTTTAATAGTATTGTTGATCTTCTGTCTATCCTTCCAGTCAGGGGTTTATTTATTTTGTTTCTATCTGCATTTGAGCCCGATGCTATCACGTTAGCTCCGTAACTAAAGTGTTTCGCCGATGTATTGTCGTGGAGATAAAAGTCACTGTGAATGTCCGAGGTGGTTTAAAATACAAATCCGTGATCCACAATAGAAAAAGGAGAAAGTGTGGAATCCAATGAGCCCTTGTACCTAAGTTACGGTCAGAGCGAAAAAAGATACGTCCTGCACTGCACGCTAGTCCTTCACTCTCACGTTCCTCATCCACAAATCTTTCATCCTCGCTCAAATGAATGGGGTAATCGTCGCTTTCTCGGTCCGAATCTCTCTCGCTGCATTGTAAACAATGGGAAAATGTGAGCGGCCCTTCCTCCTGTGACGTCACGCTACTTCCGGTATAGGCAAGGCTTTTTTTTATCAGCGACCAAAAGTTGCGAACTTTATCGTCGTTGTTCTCTACTAAATCCTTTCAGCAAAAATAAGGCAATATCGCGAAATGATCAAGTATGACACATAGAATGGATCTGCTATCCCCGTTTAAATAAATAAAAATGTCATTTCAGTAGGCCTTTAATATATCACTTACTTTGAGGCGTCCGGTAAATTCATGTTTTGAGATCGATTAAATTCAGTAATGCTGGATTTGTTTTTTGTACTGCTTTCCAGTTTTTACATTTTAACCTGTCTTTTGGACTAACCTTTGGTTTACTTGTCCCTTTTCCTATTTTGAGAATTTGGAGTAATCCGTCGTCCCCTACAGAGCCGAACTTATGAGGATTACTTTTTCTTTGTTGTAAGATAGTGGTTTAATTTATTATTGTGGTACACGTCGCTTCTGCTGGAGGTTTTTCCCCCAGTGGCGATGTCTTGCCTGATTCCTCCACAATAACCCATTATTACTTCTCACAACTTTAGTATGGAGTGATAGCCGACAAAATAGAGGAAAACACAAATAAGCCACGTGAGCTCTGGAAAATCCTCAACAACCAGCTTCCTGGTTGCAGCCAGAAACTTAAAACCAGACTCACCAACATCAACATCAAGGAGGGTGACTCCCTCATTACGGACAAAATGGAGGTAGTAAGCAGACTTAACACCTTTTTCACCAGCATAGCCACAACTCTAGTCAACAAGCTGTCCCACCACTCTGGTCGCTTTGGTGTGTAAGCTTCGGACAATCCACTACACAAATTGGCGTCACGAACAGGATCCGAACCTGTGCGGGGAAACCCCATTGGATTTCGAATCAAGCAATCTCGAATCAAGCAGTCTCCTTGAGTCCTGGTCTCCTGGCCATTTTTATCTGTTTCCCCATGCGTTTATCTGTTTTCCTCGTGCGTCACGATCTTGTTGTTTTCGACCTGTCTGTTCCATAACAACCTCGAATCCCTTAGTCATACTTAGACAATCAAAACATTTTGTAGACAGGTTTGTTGTATCTCAGAGAAGGGAAGGAGGCGACAACCAGGGCAGGACTGCGGTTTACAAGGTTTATTAGAAAAACCTTAGATGAATACGTGGCGTGTGTATGCTACTCAAAGTGAGTGAGTGTTGACTATGTGTAAAATTATAATGTAAATGTTACCAAGGGTTGTTGTCTGTAAATGTTGGTTGTATCTTTCGTCGTATCCAGCAGAGGTGTGTTTGAACGTCCTGCCAGCAGAGGGGTTAGCAGAGGGGCCTGCAGCTCCAGCTGCAGTGGAAACCTGGGATCGACTCCGCGTCATGACAGTACCCCCCCCTTATGCGAGGCCCCCGACGAGCGCCGAGGAGCATCAGGATTGGCACGGTAGAAGTCCCCTAGAAGTGAGGGATCGGCAAGGTAGGAGGCTGGCACCCATGATCTGTCTTCAGGTCCATATCCCTCCCAGTCGACCAGATAAACAACCCCCCTACCTTGTCGACGGACCCTGAGGATCTCCTTGACCGTCCAAACCTGATCTCCATTAGGCAAAAACCTAGAGAGTGGGGGGGCAGGGACAGGAGGGGACAGAGCGCTCTCCGCTACCGGTTTAATCTGGGAAACATGGACAACAGGATGCCGCTTGACCGAGGGTGGGAGAGCCAATTTAACAGATACAGGGTTTATGATAGAAATGATGGAGAATGGACCAACATAACGGGGAGCCAATTTTCTAGATGGTACCTGGAGACTGAGGTCCTTAGTGAGAAGCATCACTTGTTGTCCTGGTTTATAGGACGGGGCTGGAATACGATGACGGTTGGCGTTGCGACACATTTTCTCAGATGCTCTTTCCAAAGCTGCACGAGCGGCTCTCCACACCCTCTGACACCGTCTAATATGAGCTCTAGTAGAGGGAACAGCGATTTCCAGTTCCTGTTGGGGAAATAAAGGGGGTTGATAACCTAATGAGCACTCAAATGGGGACATACCGGTAGCGGAGCTCTTCAAGGAGTTATAAGAAAACTCCACCCATGGCAAAAACTTGCTCCAGGACGTGGGTTGATGACTGGCGACACATCGGAGCATGGTCTCCAAGCTTTGATTTGTTCTTTCAGCCTGCCCGTTGCTCTGGGGATGGTATCCCGATGTGAGGCTGACCGAGGCCCCGATACCCTTGCAGAAGGCTCTCGATACTTGCGATGTAAACTTAGGGCCTCAGTCAGAAACGATATCCATCGGAATACCATGTTGTTTGACGACGTGAAGTGTGAGGTCGTCAGAAGTCTCTGAGGCAGAAGGTAACTTTCGCAGTGGAACAAAATGGGCTGCTTTGGAGAAACGGTCTACAATAGTAAGGACAGTGGTATTACCTCTGGAGGCTGGAAATCCTGTGACAAAATCCAGGGCGATGTGTGACCAAGGACGGGCAGTAATGGAGAGAGGGTGAAGAAGACCAGCAGGAGGCCTGTGTGACATCTTACTACGGGCACAAGTTAAACAAGCAGCGATGAACTCACGAGTGTCCTTGGCCATTGATGGCCACCAAAAACGTCTTCGCAGCAGTGATAGGGTTCGTTGAAAGCCAGGATGGCATGAGAACAGGCTAGAGTGCCCCCAATCCAGGACCCTGGGTCGTAACTCCCGATGGACGAACAGTTTGTTGGGAGGTCCACCTCCCGGTCCTGGATTGGAACGCAGTGCAGCCTTAACTAGGTCCTCCACTTTCCAAGTTACCATCCCAATGATACGAGTGGAAGGAAGGATGGGTTCTGCCACTGCCGGACCGGTAGGTTCTTTCAGAAATAACCGGGACAGTGCGTCAGCCTTAGTGTTCTTGGACCCAGGTCTGAAAGAAAGCACGTAATTGAAGCGAGAGAAAAACTGCTGCCACCTTGCCTGGCGGTTGTTGATCCTCTTGGCAGCACGGATGTGTAGAAGGTTACTGTGGTCGGTTAGGATCTGAAACTGGTGTCTAGCTCCTTCCAACCAGTGTCTCCATTGCACCAGGGCCTCATGGACTGCCAGTAATTCTCTATTCTCAGCATCATAATTCTGTTCGGCCGGGGTCAGGCGCCTGGAGAAAAAAGCAACAGGGTGAACCAAATTGTCACTTTTGGACCGTTGAGAGAGAATAGCCCCAATCCCAGAGTCTGAGGCGTCAACCTCCACCAAAAAAGCAGTTTCTAAGTCGGGATGGACTAGAATGGGGGCAGAAACAAAACACTCCTTTAACTCCTCGAAGGCCTTCCTCGCCAAAAGAGTCCACACAAAAGGAACGTTAGTAGACGTAAGCGAATGTAGTGGTGCCGCAACTCTACTGAAGTCTTGAATGAAGCGACGGTAGAAGCCAGCGAAGCCGAGGAACCTCCAAAGTTCCGTCCTAGTATTAGGTTGCGGCCACTTCACCACGGCCTCCACCTTCTTCGGGTCTGGCCTTATGTGACCCCTTTCGACCACGAAACCGAGGAACTCCACTGAAGAGGAGTGGAAACAGCACTTTTCTGCCTTAACAAATAGACAGTTTTCCAAAAGCCGTTGCAGGACAAGTCGAACATGTCTTTGGTGATCAGAGAGGTTACGGGAGAAAATGAGAATATCATCTAGGTATACTACCACGAATTGGTCCAGCATGTCCCGAAGAATGTCGTTGACAAGAGTTTGGAAAACTGCAGGTGCGTTGGTGAGTCCAAAAGGCATCACTCGGTACTCATAATGCCCTATATGAGTGTTGAAAGCAGTCTTCCACTCGTCTCTCTCTTTGATCCGGACCAATTGATAGGCGTTACGGAGATCCAGTTTGGTAAATATGGTAGCAGGTGCCAAAGGTTCAAAAGATGAGTTGAGTAGAGGAAGAGGGTACTTATTCTTAATGGTGATGTTGTTAAGGTGACGGTAGTCAATGCAGGGACGAAGGGATCCGTCCTTCTTGGCCACGAAAAAGAATCCTGCCACCAGTGGAGACTTGGATGGTGTTATGATGCCCGAGGCAAGGCCCTCGGTGATGTAGTTCCTCATAGCTTCCTTCTCTGGAAGAGACAAGTTGTATAGGCGACTAGACGGCAAGGTAGTGTTAGGGAGTAACTCGATGGCACAATCATAAGGTCTATGAGGGGGTAATCCCAGGGCACGTACCTTGCTGAAGACCTCGGCTAAGTCATGGTAGCAATCTGGAACCAGAGATAGATCGGCATGGGGAGTCGTGGTAGTGGAGTGGTAGACCGGATGAGATGCTGACCCAAGACAGTTGGCCATGCAGGGTGTACTCCAAGCCAGAATTCTGCCAGAAGACCAAGATATATGGGGGTTGTGGTGACGAAGCCAAGATCTTCCAAGCACCAGTGGGGCTACCGGAGCTTCTAGCACCCATAAACTAATGGTTTCTCTGTGATTTCCAGAAATGGTCATGGAAAGGGGCTCCGTGCGGTACTTGTTGGGGCCCAATGGTCGTCCATCTAGAGCCTGTGCAGGCAGCGTCTTGTCCAAGGATATCAGGGGAATGCCCCTGACCTTTGAACTATATTTCGTGTCTATTAAGAATGTCTGCTCATTTCATTTCTCTTCTATTCTATACCATTGAATAGACCAGATGTAGGACAAAGTTGAATATGAAGTCGTGCCAACCTGTCTACAAAATGTTTTGATTGTCTAAGTATGACTAAGGGATTCGAGGTTGTTATGGAACAGACAGGTCGAAAACAACATGACCGTGACGCACGAGGAAAACAGATAAACGCATGGGGAAACAGATAAAAATGGCCAGGAGACCAGGACTCAAAGAGATTGCTTGATTCGTGTGTCCTCCGGAGGACGTTTTGTTTGTCTGCTGGGACAGCTTAATCCGACTTGCACTTTTGACTAAGGGTAAATAAACTTTTTGTACTAAACTCACTTTTGTTGCTGTTTAAGCTTCGGATCCTACCAAGTCAGTCCTACACTGTTCCAATGTCCATTTCTCTGATGATACAATTGTTGATGACTGAAGTGTTGATACCAACCAATCCTAAACCCCCCTCCATATCCCACACCCCGGTTTGTAAATAATGTAAATAATTCATTGTATATACTCTGATGATTATCTTGTGTGATGACTGTATTATGAAAATAGTATATATGTATCTGTATCATGAACCAATTTAAGTGGACCCCGACTTAAACAATTGACCATTTAGTGGTCAATTGTACGGAATATGTACTTCACTGTGCAATCTACTAATAAAAGTTTCAATCAATCAATCAATATATATATATATATATATATATATATATATATATATATATATATATATATATATATATATATATATATATATATATGTGTGTGTGTGTGTGTATGTACGTATGTACATATATACAGTATGTATGTATGTATGCATGTATATATATATATATACAAAAAATTAAAATATTTCCTCAGACCAAGTAAAAAAAAAAGATTTATAACAGCAAAACAAAATCAATGTCAATTAATGCACTCAGTACTTGGTTGGGAATCCTTTTGCACGGATTACTGCATCAATGCGGCGTGGCATGCAGGCAATCAGCCTGTGGCATTGCTGAGGTGTTATGGATGCCCAGGATGCTTCAATAGCGGCCTTTAGCTCATTTGCATTGGTCTGGTGTCTTTCAGCTTCTTCTTCACAATACCCCACAAATTGTCTATGGGGTTCAGGTCAGGGGAGTTGGCAGGCCAATCGAGGACAGTAATGCCATGGTCAGTACACCAGTTACTGGTGGTTTTGGCACTGTGGGCAGGTGCCAGATCATGCTGGAAAATGAAATCATCATCTCCATAGAGCTTTTCAACAGATGGAAGCATGTAGTGCTCTAAAATCTCTTGGTACACAGCTGCATTGACTCTGGACTTGATGAAACACAGTGGACAAACACCAGCAGCTGACATGGCTCCCCAAACCATTGCTGACTGTGGGAACTTCACACTGGATTTCAAGCAACTTGGATTTTGCTCCTCTCCAGCCTTCCTCCAGACTCTAGCGCCTTGACTTCCAAATGAAATACAAAACTTGCTTTCATCTGAAAACAGGACTCTGGACCACTCTGCAACTGTCCAGTGCTTCTTTTCCATAGCCCAAGTCAGACGCTTCTTCCATTGTCTTAAGTTCAGGAGTGGCTTGACCATGGGAATACGGCTATTGTAGCCCGTTTCCCGGACACGTCTGTGAACAGTGGCTTTTGATATTTGGACTCCAGCTTCAGTCCACTGTCTTTAAAGCTCCCCCAAATTCTGGAAGCGGCTCTTTTTCACAATGCTGTTAAGGCTGCGGTTGTCTCTCTTGGTTGTGCTGCGTTTCCTGTCACATTTCCTCCTTCCAACAGACTTTTTGTGAATGTGCTTTGAAACTGCACTCTGTGAACAGCCTGCTCTTTTAGAAATGTATTTTTGTGTCTTACCCTCCTGATGGAGGGTGTCAATCATGGTCCTCTGGGCAGCAGTCAGGTCAGCAGTCTTCCCCATACTTGTGATTTAGTTTACTGAACCAAGCTGAGTGTTTTTAAAGGCTCAGGGAAACCCTTGCAGGTGTTTCGAGTTAATTAGACTATTCAAGTGATTAGTTAAATAGCCTGCTAGTATACTTTTTCATGATATTCTAATATTTTGGGATAGGATATTTGAGTTTTCTTAAGCTGTATGCCATAATCATCAATATTAAAACACAAAAGGCTTGCAATATTTCAGTTGATGTGTAATGAATCCAGAATGTATGACATGTTCATGTTTTTAGTTGCATTACAGAAAATAAAGGACTTTATCACAATATTCTAATTTTCTGAGACAGTCCCTGTATGTATACATATACTTACTTAATTAAGGTTGTCCATCGTATCCGATGACGACAATCCATCTCTATGTTTTGCGAGTCCTCATGTGGCTGAATAGTCCAATCCGTGATCCACATGATCTGCTGCAAACAGAGCAGGTGAAGGCACTGACTGGGGGTGCGGGTGTGGCAATGGCTTCATGCCTTCTTTGACGCTTCCTGGCTCGTTGACCACCTCGGTCCTCCTCAAGCTTATGAACTCCTTGTTGGAGGAGCTGCCGCCAGGTGGAACGTTGGGCTGCAGTGTCCTCCAGCTGGGTCGGGTTCAGGCCGCATTTCTTCATGACAGTCTTCCTTTGATCTTTATAACGCTTTTTTGGGCCTCCTGCCAAGCGGTGACCAAGATTAAGCTGACCATTAAGCACCTTGCGTGGTAAGCGTTCTTCTGGCACCCTGATAAGGTGGCTTAGCCAGCGAAGTTGGTGCTGGGTGACTGTAGCCTCCACATTGGTGCAGTTGGTCTTGCAGAGTATTTCAGTGTGGGGGACTCTGTCCTTCCAGGATATCCCCAGGATGCATTGTAAGCACATGATGTGGAAGGCCTCCAGCATCCTGAGGTGGCGGCTGTACAGGGTCCACGCTTCACAGCTGTAGAGGAGGGTCGTCATGACCACAGCTAAATAGACCGCTACCTTGGTATGTAGCATAAAGGTCTACTGAAACCCACTACTACCGACCACGCAGTCTGATAGTTTATATATCAATGATGAAATCTTAACATTGCAACACATGCCAATACGGCCGGGTTAGATTAGTAAAGTGCAATTTTAAATTTCCGGCGAAATATTCTGCTGAAAACTTTTCGGTATGATGACGTTTGCGCGTGACGTCACGGATTGTGCGGAAGTATTGGGACACCATTGTGGCCAGCTATTAAGTCGTCTGTTTTCATCGCAAAATTCCACTGTATTCTGGACATCTGTGTTGGTGAATCTTTTGCAATTTGTTTAATGAACAATGAAGACAGCAAAGAAGAAAGCTGTAGGTGGGATCGGTGTATTAGCGGCTGGCTACAGCAACACAACCAGGAGGACTTTGAGTTGGATAGCAGACGCGCTACCGTGAGTACAGCTTTGGCTTCCAAACATTTGATCGCTTGCCCGTACGTGCGGGCCGCTATGTGCATGTCACGTACGTAACTTTGGGGAAATATATGTGCTGTATGAACTTTACGGAATGGAACGGTACTTTGGGCTGTGGGATTGAGTGTGTTGTGCGGGTGTTTGATTTGTATTGGTGGGTTATATGGACGGGAGGGGGGAGGTGTTTGTTATGCGGATTAATTTGCGGCATATTAAATATAAGCCTGGCTGTGTTGTGGCTAATAGAGTATATATATGTCTTGTGTTTATTTACTCTTTTAGTCATTCCCAGCTGAATATCAGGTCCCACCCGCCTCTCACAGCATCTTCCCTATCTGAATCGCTTCCACTGCTCTCTAGTCCTTCACTCTCACTTTCTTCATCCACGAATCTTTCATCCTCGCTCAAATTAATGGGGTAATCGTCGCTTTCTCGGTCCGAAATGCTCACGCTGCTGGCGTCCATGATTGAAAACAATGTGCAGATGTGAGGTGCTCTACAACCCGTGACGTCACGCTACTTCCGGTACAGGCAAGGCTTTTTTTATCAGCGACCAAAAGTTGCGAACTTTATCATCGATGTTCTCTACTAAATCCTTTCAGCAAAAATATGGCAATATCGCGAAATTATCAAGTATGACATAGAATGGATCTGCTATCCCCGTTTGAATAAGGAAATTTCATTTCAGTAGGCCTTCAAGGTCTTTGTTCTGGAAGACCCTTCCCCTGAGTCTGCCAAAAGATGCTGATGCCTGCTTGTTTCGGTTTTGAACCTCCCTGTCGATACTGCAATCGTCAGAGAGATAGCTGCCAAGGTATTTGAAAGAGTCCACTACTGCAAGTGGTTTATTGTCGATGGTGAAGGTTGGTGGATGAGGTGGAGGAGTGGATGCCTACTGGCATATTACCTCGGTTTTTGCCACGTTGACAGAGAGGCCCAGTCTGCCATAAGCACTTGCAGCGGCTGAGAGGGTAGCTTTTAGCGCTTCCGGTGTGTGGGCCATAACTGCGCAGTCATCTGCGTATTGGAGTTCGATGATTTGCACTGGTGCAACTTTTGTGACTGCTTGGAGCCTCCGGATGTTAAACAGGTTCCCGTCAAGTCGGAAGTCGACGGTAACGCCACTGCCCTTCTTGATCCTCTCATGGAGCAGCAGTGTCACACACAGGAGGAAGATATTAAACAAGACTGGAGCAAGGACACATCCCTGGCGTACACCGGTGCACACTATAAAGGGTTCTGATTCCTGGCCGCCAATAGTCACACGTGACATCGTCCTTTCATGGAATTGCTTTAGGATGTTGACAAACTTCTGTGGGCAGCCAAACTTCAGGAGGATATTCCTGAGAAGCTCCCTGTTGACGGTGTCAAAAGCCTTCGACAGATCAATGAAGGCAACGAAGAGGTCTTGGTGCTGCTCCCTACACTTCTCCTGAAGCTGCCGTGTTGTGAACACCATGTCCACAGTGCTCCTGTTCTTCCTAAAACCACATTGTGACAGGTCTTCTGTGATGTTCATCAGCCTGTGTAGCATGACTTTAGCCAGGACTTTACCAGCAACAGCCAGAAGTGAAATGCCACGACTGTTGCCACAGAGGGACTTTCATGCTTCCACACATTGCTGATGACAAGGAAAAGGGCACGGATGGAAAGGTAGCCTCCTTGCTTGAAGATCTCTGCAGGGATGCTGTCAGGACCAGGGGTCTTGTTGTCTTTCAGAGACCTTATTGCACTCTTAACCTCTCCAAAAGTTGGTGGAAGGTCAAGGTCATGGATGGTTCGGTAGTCAGGTAGTTCCTCCAGAACTGAGGGGTCTGTTGGGGCGGGCTGATTTAGCAGAGTTTCAAAATGTTCTGCCCATCTTTTGGTGATGAGCTTCTGGTCTTTTATGAGGGTTGTACTGTCGTTAGACTTCAGTGGGGAGACAGCGCAGTTACTTGGTCCGTAGATGGTTTTCACTGCATCGTAAAAGTTGTGCATATCATTTTTGTTGGCATGAGATTGTATTTCAGCTGCCTTTGATATCCACCACTCATTCTTCAGGGCACACAATTTTGACTGCACCTCCCTTCTGGATGTTTGCCATTGCTGTCAGAGCACAGCTGAAGTGGGGTTGTTGAGTACAGCATTGTGTGCTGTGTGCATGTGTTTGAGCATGGTGATTATTGTGGCTGTGTTGTCATCAAACCAGTCCTGATGCTTTCTGCGCTTATAGCCAATGGATTGGGATGCTGCGTCATAGAGCCTGGAGCTGTTAGAGGTCCATTTGTCATCAATGGAGTCATCACTCTCCAGAATATGCTCGATGTCTTCCAGGTTTTCGGCCACAGAGAGACGGAGATTGTCCCGAGCCATAGGATCTGCTAGCCGGGTACAGTCAAGCCTCTTCTTCCCTGACTTTTGAAGACGGATAGCTGGGCGTACTTGCACCCGGAGCCTGGTTATGATGAGCCGGTGGTCGGTCCAACACTCAGCTCCTCTCATTGCACGAGTTAGTGATACGTCTTTTATGTCTGAGCGTCTCACAATGGTGTAATCAATCAGGTTCCAATGTTTGGAGCGTGGGTGCATCCAGGATGTTTTGTGCTTATTTTTTAGTTGGAAGATGGTGTTTGTGATGGTCAAGTCATGCTCAGCACAGAGGCTTAGCAGCCGTAGGCCGTTAGCATTGGCTTGTCCAATGCCATGCCTGCCAATAACACCACTCCACACCTTGT
>NC_084731.1:58954188-58961688 GCF_033978785.1 Entelurus aequoreus
GATCATGTCACTATATAAGCTTTTCTGTTTCTGTTGTTTGTCCTGGCGACATCACATTCACTCCTGCCACTCTGTTCACGCTCATGATCCATGCTGTTCTTTTTCATGTCCTGTTCTGGTTCCAAGTAAGTTTTCTTTATTCAAGCCTTAGTTTGCAAGTTTGTTTTATGTCCTAGTTCTTCCTTTGTGCAAGTCTTTTGTTTTGTCATAGTCAAGTTTTTTAAATTCACGTCTCGCACGCGCCAATTTTCCGTTGCCTTCTGGGAGAACAAACCACGCCAAGGACCGAGTCCTGACAGTATGTCGCCAGCAGAAAAATTATCCCGCAAGAAAGTTGGACAGTTTGGATGAGGCTTCTTGGGAGGTGCTGCGCGCCATGGAGACCGAGACGCTGCGCTTTTCCCCCAGGGAGCACAGAGGGATGATGTGGGGGAATGGAGGCAAGCTGGTGCCGATCGGCGCGCCGTTCCCGTCCCGGAAGCGTCGCCAAGGACGAGGAAAGACTTCCGCGAGCCGGCAGGACACGCCGCTCCCACAAGCCCCTCCCCCTCCGGGCGGAAGCAAGCAGCAGCCAGCCCGGCTTCGCCCTGATGACGTCACAGACCAGGATTTTTTTTTCAATACCTTTTCTTTTGATCACTCACCTCCAGCAAAAGACTGTAAAAACATGATAAGACATTATCAGGACATGTTTTTACATATTAGATCCTGGCAATCACAGTCACCCATTTTTCATGCCCCGCCCCCCAAGACTCAAACCCCGCCCCCGTCACAACATTTTTCTTTTTATCCACCCACAAAAGCCCAGGTGGGGGGGAAGGAAAGACATTTTGGACAATTTAGAGGGGAGGATTTAGCCCCCCTCCTGACCTCCCTCCACCCACCCCAAAAGATGGTTCCAGACCGCGGGGAGCGCGTCTGGGATCCGCTCCTTGAGGGGGGGGCTAGGGCTGGGAACTGTTCAGGTGGGGTGGTTCAGCATCGCCATGCCAAGCCACAGCCTCCAGCTCGGCCACCACCACCTGTCTTTCGACCTGCCAAGCCACAGCCACCAGCACGGCCGCCACCACCAGTCTTTCGACCTGCCAAGCCACAGCCTCCAGCTAGGCCACCTCCACCAGCTCCACGCCAAGCGCCACCAGTCGCAGCTCCACGCCAAGCGCCACCAGTCGCAGCTCCACGCCAAGTTCCGCTACCTGCTCCACGCCGCCAAGTGCCGCCAGTCGCAGCTTCACGACGCCAAGTGCCGCCAGTCGCAGCTCCACGACGCCAAGTGCCGCCAGTCGCAGCTCCACGACGCCAAGTGCCGCCAGTCGCAGCTCCACGACGCCAAGTGCCGCCAGTCGCAGCTCCACGACACCAAGTGCCGCCAGTCGCAGCCCCAAGCCAAGACCAAGCACCCCCAAGCCAAGACCAAGACTCAAGCCAAGACCAAGTCCAAGACCCCTCAAGCCAAGACCAAGTCCAAGACCCCTCACGCCAAGTCCAAGACCCCTCACGCCAAGTCCAAGACCCCTCACGCCAAGTCCAAGACCCCTCACGCCAAGACCAAGTCCAAGACACACCACACCAAGACAAAGACACACCACCCCAAGACCAAGACACACCACCCCAAGACCAAGACTACCAAGACTACCAAGACTGCCAAGACTGCCAAGACCAAGACTGCCAAGACCAACACCAAGACCAACACCAAGACCCACGCTGCCAGGACACGCCACGCCAAGCTTCGCCGCCCGACGCACCACGCCAAGCTTCGTCATCTGCCACTGCCACGTCGACGAAGCGCCTGCCTTCTCGTCGGCCATGGATGTGGCCAGTCCATGGGCGTCCGCCACGCCAGGTACGCCGACCTCCTCGTCGGCCACGGATGTGGCCACTACCTGGTCGGCCGCCACGCCAAGTGCGCCCACTTCCCCGTCGGCCATGGATATGGCCATTCCCGGGTCGCCCACCTCGTCAGGTACAGCGGCGGTCTACGCGTCGCCGCCACCTGATCCTGCCCCGGTGGATTCGGGGACACCTGGTCTGGCGACCCACCGCCATGTCCCCCTCCCGCCCTCCCATGACTCTCGATCCTGCCTTGTTTTGTTTGTTTTGGACATCTGGGATCTGTCCGTAAGGTGGGGGCTCTGTCATGTCTGTGATTATGTTTTGTTTTAGTCATGTTCGGATTTGGTTTTGGACTTTTTGTGCACTTTTATTTGTCACCATAGCAACCATTAGTTTCACCTGGTTCACATTGTCATGTCACGCACCTGTTCACGGTTAGAGTCACGCACCTGTTTTCACTGATCATGTCACTATATAAGCTTTTCTGTTTCTGTTGTTCGTCCTGGCGACATCACATTCACTCCTGCCACTCTGTTCACGCTCATGATCCATACTGTTCTTTTTCATGTCCTGTTCTGGTTCCAAGTAAGTTTTCTTTATTCAAGCCTTAGTTTGCAAGTTTGTTTTATGTCCTAGTTCTGCCTTTGTGCAAGTCTTTTGTTTTGTCATAGTCAAGTTTTTACCTCCACTGTGAGCGCCTTTTGTTTGTACTTTTTTTTAGTTTGAATTAAAATGTATTTAAATTCACGTCTCACACGCGCCGATTTTCCGTTGCCTTCTGGGAGAACAAACCACGCCAAGGACCGAGTCCTGACACCTGTAAAGATTATTTTCATGGGGCCCAAAATCCCTAGCGGCGCCCCTGATCATTGGTATACTTAACTTTAACTTTACACTTACAAATTGTAGCACACAAAAAAGCACATTTAATAAAAAAAAACGTTATTATGGTCTTACCTTTACTAACAAGTGCGGGAACAGTGGTGTTCCTGTTGGAAGAGTTGTGAATGAATGAAATATGAAATCCGCGCTGCTGTCTGCAGGTGTACCTAATGTTGTGTCCCTGTTCACGGCTCCTCCGGCGCTCCGCGCGAGCATTGTTGTTTTTGCACTTTTTGGCTTCTTGTTAAGTGACTTTTTTTGGGTGGATTCGGTCTTGCACGTGGAGGATTTGGGTGTGGGCTTTGGTTGGTGTGGCCGCGGCGCTCCCGTCGGGCGGTGTATTCTGCGGCGGAGGTGCTTGGCACCAGGAGGCGGAAATGTATAATATAATTCATATAGCAATACGGTCTCACTGCACAGCAGGCCAGCAGTTAGCCAAGTCATTGCGCACAATCCATGTTGAGGCACAAATCAGTGACGTGCCTCAACTGGCTGCTGATCACCGCACCGTCTCTTCTCAGTATTTGAACGGCAAATGTGAAAATAAAAATAAAAATAATCTAAAACTGGTGAAGTTAAATGGAAAATAACTTTAGTATAATCACTGGATACATATGACAATTAAATTTTTTTTTTTTCTTTTTACTTTTTTTTTTCTTTCCATGATGGCAGGTGAGGCCCCGCCTCCCCTGCCTCTAGTGACCGCATGCCACTGATATATATATATATATATATATATATATATATATATATATATATATATATACACATATATATATATATATATATATATATATATATATATATATATATATATATATATATATATATATATATATATATATATATATATATATATACATACATATATGTACATACATACATACATACATACATATATACATACATATATATATATATATATATATATATATATATATATATATATATATATATACGTACATATATACATATATATATACATATATATACGTATTTATATATATACTGTACATATTTTTATACGTATATATACATACTGTATATATATATATACGTATACATATGTATGTATACACATATATATACATACATACATATTTATATATATACATATGTATATATATATATATATATATATATATATATATATATATATATATATATATATATATATATATATATATATATATATATATATATATATATATATACATGTATATATATATATATATATATATATATATATATATATATATATATATATATATATATATATATATATATATATATATATATATATATATATATATATATGCTCACATAATGTTTTTTCTGTTGTGTCTGTGTCAGAGGTGGACATGCATTCTACTGAGGTGGCAAATTATGATATGTCCAGTCTATTGCAGCACCAAGCAAACAATCGGAAAATTCCCGTCATATCAATTCCTAGATATGGTCGAAACTATTTAAAGTGCACTACGCATAATAAACGCAACATTGTTAATATTGCCACTACGGATAATCTTAACAAAAACTCGTCAAAACAGCCCAATACCTATAATATGGGCTTTTTAAACATAAGATCATTGTCTCCCAAGGCGTTATTGGTTAATGAGGTCATTAGAGACAACAATCTTAACGTCATTGGTCTTAGCGAAACCTGGCTCAAACCGGACGAATTTTTTGCGCTCAATGAGGCATCTCCTCCTAACTATACGAATGCGCATGTTGCCCGCCCTCTTAAAAGGGGTGGGGGTGTCGCACTAATATACAATGAAAATTTCAACCTTACCCCTAACCTAAATAATAAATATAAATCGTTTGAGGTGCTTACTATGAGGTCTGTCACACCGCTACCTCTCGACCTGGCTGTTATCTACCGCCCCCCTGGGCCCTATTCGGACTTTATCAGTGAATTCTCAGAGTTCGTTGCTGATCTAGTGACGCACGCCGACAATATAATCATAATGGGGGACTTTAATATCCATATGAATACCCCATCGGACCCTCAGTGCGTGGCGCTCCAAACCATAATTGATAGCTGTGGTCTTACACAAATAATACATGAACCCACGCATCGCAACGGTAATACAATAGATCTAGTGCTTGTCAGGGGTGTCACCACCTCCAAAGTTATGATACTTCCATATACTAAAGTAATGTCCGATCATTACCTTATAAAATTTGAAGTTTTGACTCTTTGTCAACAAGCTAATAATAATAATAACTGCTATAGCGGCCGCAACATTAATGCTGCCACAACGATGACTCTTGCTGACCTACTGCCTTCGGTAATAGCACCATTCCCAAATTATGTCGGCTCTATTGATAAACTCACTAACAACTTTGACGATGCCTTGCGCGAAATTATTGATAGTATAGCACCGCTAAAGCAAAAAAGGGCCCCTAAAAGGCGCACCCCATGGTTTACAGAAGAAATTAGAGCTCATAAATTATCATGTAGAAAACTGGAACGCAAATGGCGCGCGACTAAACTTGAGGTTTTCCATCAAGCATGGAGTGATAGTTTAATAACTTATAAACGCATGCTTACCTTAGCTAAAGCTAAATACTACTCAAATCTCATCCGCCTCAACAAAAACGATCCTAAATTTCTGTTTAGTACAGTAGCATCGCTAACCCAACAAGGGACTCCTCCCAGTAGCTCCACCCACTCGGCAGATGATTTTATGAATTTCTTTAATAAGAAAATTGAACTCATTAGAAAGGAGATTAAAGACAACGCATCCCAGCTACAACTGGGCTCTATTAACACAAATACGACTGTATATACGACGGACACTGCCCTCCAAAATAGTCTCTCTATTTTTGATGAAATAACATTAGAGGAATTATTACAGCGTGTAAGTGGGATAAAACAAACAACATGTTTACTTGACCCACTTCCTGGGAAACTTATCAAGGAACTGTTTGTATTATTAGGTCCATCAGTGTTAAATATTATAAACTTATCACTTTCCTCCGGCACTGTTCCCCTAGCATTCAAAAAAGCGGTTATTCATCCTCTGCTCAAAAGACCTAACCTCGATCCTGACCTCATGGTAAACTACCGACCGGTCTCCCACCTTCCGTTTATTTCCAAAATTCTCGAAAAAACTGTTGCACAGCAGCTAAATGAACACTTAGTGACTAACAATCTCTGTGAACCTTTTCAATCCGGTTTCAGGGCAAATCACTCTACGGAGACAGCCCTCGCAAAAATGACTAATGATCTATTGCTAACGATGGATTCTGATGCGTCATCTATGTTGCTGCTTCTTGATCTTAGCGCCGCTTTCGATACCGTCGATCATAATATTTTATTAGAGCGTATCAAAACACGTATTGGTATGTCAGACTTAGCCTTGTCTTGGTTTAACTCTTATCTTACTGACAGGATGCAGTGCGTCTCCCATAACAATGTGACCTCGGACTATGTCAAGGTAACGTGCGGAGTTCCCCAGGGTTCGGTTCTTGGCCCTGCACTCTTTAGTATTTACATGCTGCCGCTGGGTGACATCATACGCAAGTACGGTGTTAGCTTTCACTGTTATGCTGATGACACTCAACTCTACATGCCCCTAAAGCTGACCAACACGCCGGACTGTGCTGGAGGCGTGTCTTAATGAAATTAAACAATGGATGTCCGCTAACTTTTTGCAACTCAACGCTAAGAAAACGGAAATGCTGATTATCGGTCCTGCTAGACACCAACATCTATTTAATAATACCACCTTAACATTTGACAACCAAACAATTAAACAAGGAGACTCGGTAAAGAATCTGGGTATTATCTTCGACCCAACTCTCTCGTTTGAGTCACACATTAAGAGTGTTACTAAAACGGCCTTCTTTCATCTCCGTAATATCGCTAAAATTCGTTCCATCTTGTCCACTAGCGACGCTGAGATCATTATTCATGCGTTCGTTACGTCTCGTCTCGATTACTGTAACGTATTATTTTCGGGCCTCCCTATGTCTAGCATTAAAAGATTACAGTTGGTACAAAATGCGGCTGCAAGGCTTTTGACAAAAACAAGAAAGTTTGATCATATTACGCCTATACTGGCTCACTTGCACTGGCTTCCTGTGCACTTAAGATGCGACTTTAAGGTTTTACTACTTACGTATAAAATACTACACGGTTTAGCTCCAGCCTATCTCGCCGATTGTATTGTACCATATGTCCCGACAAGAAATCTGCGTTCAAAGAACTCCGGCTTATTAGTGATTCCCAGAGCCAAAAAAAAGTCTGCGGGCTATAGAGCGTTTTCTATTCGGGCTCCAGTACTCTGGAATGCCCTCCCGGTAAAAGTTAGAGATGCTACCTCAGTAGAAGCATTTAAGTCCCATCTTAAAACTCATTTGTATAATCTAGCCTTTAAATAGACCCCCCCTTTTTTTAGACCAGTTGATCTGCCGTTTCTTTTCTTCTCTCCTCTTCTCCCCTGTCCCTTGCGAGGGGGAGTTGCATAGGTCCGGTGGCCATGGATGAAGTGCTGGCTGTCCAGAGCCGGGACCCCGGGTGGACCACTAGCCTGTGCATCGGTTGGGGACATCTCTGCGCTGCTGACCCGTCTCCGCTCGGGATGGTTTCCTGTTGGCCCCGCTGTGGACTGGACTCCCGCTGATGTGTTGGATCCACTGTGGACTGGACTTTCACAATGTTATGTCAGACCCACTCGACATCCGTTGCTTTCGGTCTCCCCTAGAGGGGGGGGGTTACCCACATATGCGGTCCTCTCCAAGGTTTCTCATAGTCATTCACCGACGTCCCACTGG
>NC_084731.1:58966688-58984188 GCF_033978785.1 Entelurus aequoreus
CATCCTGTTTTGTTAGGATTCCTCCTTCTAGTCTTTATCCCAAAATGCCAAACATATTCTGTGAAAAACATTTCAACTTATGTTTAGTAGCTGGTTTGTTCAGTATATCAGCAACCATTTGTTCTGTAGGGCAATATTCCAATAATACCCTACCAGTAGCAACAATGTCTCTTATGAAGTGGTATTTCACATCAATGTGTTTGCATCTTTGTCTGTTAACAGGATTTTTAGTGAGTGCAATCGTACCTTGATTATCTTCGTACACTTTTGTTGTAACATATTGATAGTTATCAAGTCCTTTTAGTAGCTGTTCAATGTAAAGTCACTCCTGTATAGCTGAAGCTAACGAAATGTACTCTGCTTCACAGGTAGAAAGAGCTACTGTTGGTTGTTTTCTTGTCTTCCATGAAATGAATGAACTGCCTTCACACAAAGTTTCACAATAGCCTGATGTGCTACGTCTGTCTGTTTCATTTGATGCCCAACTTGCATCACAGTAAACTGTCAGACCGAGTCTTTCAGTTACATTCTTCTTGAAGTTAAGTCCTTGTTCTGATGTACCTTTTAGGTATCTGAATACATGTTTAACTGTATTCCAATGTTCCATAGTAGGTTCATTAAAGTGTTGAGATAGTTTACTCACAACAAAGCTTATGTCAGGTCGAGTGCATGTGGATAAGTAAATTAAACTTCCCACTGCTTCTCTGTACTGTCTTGGTTGTTTAAACTTTTCAGCATTTTCTGCATAATCAAGTTTTGGTTCACAAGGAGTTTCTCTTGGTTTACAATTTTCCATATCAAACCTTTGTAAAACCTTTTTCATACATCTCTCTTGTGACCTTTTGACTAGTCCATTTGTTTGTTCAAAGTCTATTCCTAAGAAATGTTTTAGGATTCCCAAATCCTTCATTTTGAATCTCTGAGTTAACATTCTTTTTACATCCTGCATTGATTTTTTACTTGAAGCAGCTAAAATAAGGTCATCTACCCAAATAATAAGTATTACCTTTTGACCATATTTTTCTCTTGTATACACACAATGATCTGTTTCATTTTGCACAAAGTAATTTTCACATAAATGGGTGTGTAACACTGTATTCCAGTTTCTGCCCGACTGTTTGAGTCCATACAATGATTTGTTCAGTTTACATACCAGTTTTTCACCAGTGTTAGAGTTTTTCTCGTATCCTTGTGGTTGTTCTAAATAGATTTCACAGTCGATGAGTGCGTGCAGATATGCGGTCTTCACGTCCATCTGATGTAAGATTAGGTCCTCCTGTGCCACCTTCTGCATGAGAATCCTTACACTTCACATGTCAGCTGTCTGTGAAAACGTCTCTTCGTAATCAGTTCCTGCTTTCTGGTCGTATCCTTTAGCAACAAATCTCGCCTTATATTAATCAGATCCATCTGTGTCAGTTTTGAGTGCATAAACCCACTTCGCTTTTAAAGCTCGCTTACCTGGTGGTAAGTCAGTCAACTGGAATGTGTCATTTTCCACTAGTGAGTTCATCTCCTCATCCATGGCGTTTTTCCAGTGCATTGACTTTGATGATAACACGGCTTTCTGATAAGTTTCTGGAATGTCACAAACTGCTCGATAACAGAAATCAACACATGTTTGTAATCTGTCCAATGAATCATCAGTCTCAAAATCTTGTAGATAAACTGGCTTTTGTTTTATCCTGAATGGATTCTTTCTGATTTCTGTTTCGGCATTTGCCGCTGACTGTTCCACATCTTCCTGCTCATTTAAATCCTCAGTTTTGTTTTCAGGTTGAACTCTGTCCTCATCCTTCTGGTCACTGTCACAGACTGCATTGTCTCTGTTTCCAATGTCATGTCCTGCGTATGGCTCTAAAGTTTGTGTCTCTCTTTCTACACTTGTTTTGGTTGCGAATCTCACCAATCTGATCTTTTGGACCTTTTCCATTTCTGGATAATATACAAGGAAGGCTGGGCTGTTTTTATCATGCCCTATGAAAATGCCCTGCTCACTTTTAGAGTCTAGTTTTCCTTTTTCATGTTTGTAACCAAAACATGTAGACCCAAACTTTTGCATTTGTGACACATTTGGTACTTTTCCTGTAAGTAACTCATATGCTGTTTTCTTTGTCCGTCTATTGTAACACCTGTTTCTAACATGAGCTGCTGTTTGAATGGCATAGTTCCACAAATAGTTTGGTAGTTTGCTTTCTATCAGTAAGCATCTAGCCATGTCAAACAGTGTTCGCCATCCTCTCTCTGCTGTGCCATTTTGGTGTGGCGAATAAGGCGCTGACGTCTCATGTCTTATTTTGTTCTTTGTTGGTAACATTTGGAACTCTCTGTTTGTAAACTCAGTGCCGTTGTCTGAACGTATACACTTCACATCTCCATAGGGTGCTACATCTGCTAAGAACTTTTCTGTTGCAGCAACTGCATCACTTTTTGACTTAAGGAAATATACTAATACAGCACCTGAAACATTGTGCGTATTTGTGTCCTTCTACGCTCTCAGTTTTCATTGGCCTTGCTAGGTCTGTATGGATTAACTCCAGGGGTTTATTTGCTTTAGCATCTAGCTCCCTATTTCTCGTTTGGGTAAACTTGCCTTTTGTACTATTTCACACATCTGATCCGGCTTAACAACATTTCCATTAATTACCATACCTTTGACCACAGTTTGGAGTTTGATTACATCGTCATAGTTGCAGTGCCCTAGAATCTCGTGCCATGTTTGTACGTCATGACAAACTTTACACTGATCTTCATTTGCATCAACAGTTGGTAGATAATATAACTTCTCATGTTCGTTTATTTTAAATCTGTTACCATCTTTAGTGATCATGTGGCTCTTTCCTTTCTTGAAAGTTATGGTTGCTCCTCCGTCGGCTGCTCTCGCCACTGAAAAGATGTTGTGGGGATATGAGGGCATGTACAGAGCATTTCGTAGTTGTGCCCTGTGCTGTCGTCCATCGCTGTCCACTAGATGTATCGTCGCTGTTCCTCTTCCTTGGGCCATTCGACTGCATCTTGTCCCATCAGCTAGTTCCACTGAATGAGTCTCTGCTTGAAAAGTGTTGTCAAAGCTTGTAAAGTTATTTACATCATTTACAATGTGGGATGTCGCTCCTGCATCCACCATAATGCCTTTCATCTTTATTTTGGGTGCTGACTCACTTTCTTCTTGTGCTGCTTTGAGGAGGTAATCACCGGATTGTTCATCAGTAACCTTTCTGACGTTGTCTCGTTTATCTTTCTTTTTGCATATGGTTTCTTGGTGTGTGTTGCTCTTACAAAAGTTGCACCACACTTTTCGGATACAATTTCTTGCTCTGTGTCCTTTTAATCCACATTTGAAACATGTCAGATCTCCATCTTCACTTCTACTTTGAGTGCTGCTGGTGTACTTCTTCTGGATATTTCTATCCTGTCTTGTGAACGTTTTCATCACATTGTCTGTTGGCTCAGCAGTACTCGTTTTCTCTGACTCTTCGTAAATACGTAACCTCCTTTTGAAATCTGCAAATGTCACATTGTCTTCATTCTGTGTTACATGTACAGCCAATGGCTTGTAAGAGTCAGGTAGGCCTCGAAGAATCATGGCTATGATCAGACTATCACTGAGAGTCTCACCGGCATCCCAAAGTGCTGTAATCAGGTTTTCTGCTCTGATGACGTAGTCCGTAGTTGACTCTCTGTCTGCTTTCCGTAGTTTTGTCAAGGACGTGTACAGGTTGATTATTCGTGGCTTGCTTTTTCCTGAGTAGTGGTCCCTCAGTATTTTCAGTGCTTTCCTGCCATCGTATGTAGCATCATGTCTTATTAAAGACAAGCTTTTATCATCGATCAACCTTATGAGCTCTGCATAGCAGTCTGGATTCTTTATTCTGTCCGCTGCTGCTTGTTCTTCTCCTACTGGTTCATTTAGAACAGTGTCTCTCAACTTTAAAATATGTAAGTGTCCCAAAAACCTTGCTTCCCAAAGGTCATACTTGCTTTCGGATTCATCAAAGTACAGTTGCGGGGATACTGCTCCAGTAGTACGAGCCGCCATCTTTAATCTCCGCACTTTAGCACTGTGCTATGCTAATTAGCTCAAACTTTACCGCGGTTACTTCTTCTTCGAGAGTACGCGCTACTTTGGCTAAAGTCCCTTTTATGCTCCGTGTAATACTTCGCGGTTACTTCTTCTTCGAGGGTACACGCTACTTTATGCTCCGTGTAATACTTCACGTTTGCATTACCTTTGTCCTTGGTCAAGCAGTTCTCCTCTGTTAGCTCAAGTCCACACCTGCAAACTGTCTTGGCTTCTCTGTCCGTGCGTCGACTCAACGCTACCTTGCCTTGTTTGCTTGAGGTGGCTGGAATCACTGGGGTTCCTGGGCCCATAACCTGTTAAGGTGTTTGAGCTTATTGGAGTTCTTTATGCGTGCACATGAACGACACTTTATTCGAGTTCGATCATCAACGTCCTCTCTCTGAGGATACTTTATTTTCTTCTACTGTTGAACACACAACTGCTGCGGTGTTAGACACTACACAGCACCAGAGCGCCCCAAGTGGAGAACATGCGCTACAACATCCAACCTCTACAACAGACACACAGAGTAAGAGCGCAGATATATACAATCTTAACACTAACAATAATAATAATGATGATAATAACAATAATAATAATAATAGTGGACTTACAATAGAATATGCACAATACCTACAATAGATCACACAAAGATGCTTTCTTCTAGTGTGTTTCTAAGGGGGATAATGATAATAATATTAATAATAATAACAATAATATAAATAATAATAATAACAACAATAATAATAATACTGGCAATAATAATAATATTAAAAATAGTAATAATAATAATAATCCTAACAATAATAATCCTAACAATAATAATAATGATGATAATAACAATAATAATAATAATAGTGGACTTACAATAGAATATGGACAATACCTACAATAGATCACACAAAGATGCTTTCTTCTAGTGTGTTTTTAAGGGGGATAATGATAATAATATTAATAATAATAACAATAATATAAATAATAATAATAATAATAGACTTATAATAGAACATGGACAACAACTGCAATAAATCACACAAATATGCTTTCTTCTTGTGTGTTTCTAAGGGGGATAATAATAATAATAACAACAATAATAATAATAATAATTATAATAACAATTATTATTATAATAGTGGACTGAAAATATAACATGGACAATGGATCACACAAAGATGCTTTCTTCTTGTGTGTTTCTAAGGGGGATAATAATAATAATAACAATAATAATAATAATAGAACATGGACAATAAATCACACAAAGATGTGTTCTTCTCGTGTGTTTCTAAGGGGGATAATAATAATAGTAAAAGAAGAAGACGAAGAAGAACAATAGTGGACTTATAATAGAACATAGACAATACCTACAATAGATGCTTTATACAGATGTTATATATATATATATATATATATATATATATATATATATATATATATATATATATATATATATATATATATATATATATATATATATATATATATATATATATATATATATATATATATATATATATATACATATCTGTGTGTGTGTTTCTAAGGGAGATAATAACAATAATAATAATAACAATAATAATAAAACATGGACAATAAATCACACAAAGATGCATTCTTCTAGTGTGTTTCTAAGGGGGATAATAATAATAATATTAATAATAACAATAATATAAATAATAATAATAATAATAATAGAACATGGACAACAACTGCAATAGATCACACAAATATGCTTTCTCCTCGTGTGTTTCTAAGGGGGATAATAATAATAATAATTATAATAAAAATAATAATAATTATTATTATTATAATAGTGGACTTAAAATAGAACAAGGACAATAGATCACACAAGGTGCTTTCTTCTCGTGTGTTTCTAAGGGGGATAATAATAATAATAACAATAATAATAATTATGATAATAATAATAACAATAATAATAGTGGACTTATAATAGAACATAGACAATACCTGCAATAGATCAAAGAAAGATGCTTTCTTCTAGTGCAGTGGTTCTTAACCTTGTTGGAGGTACCGAACCCCAGCAGTTTCAGATGCGCATTCACCGAACCCTTCTTTAGTGAAAAATATGTTTTTTGTTTTTTTTCAAATTCAAGACAAAGTTATATGTTTTTGGTAACACTTTAGTATGGGGAACCTATTCTAAGTAACAAAGACTTAACTTAGAGTTATTTGGACACTAGGGGAACATATTCTAAGTAATAAAGACTTAATTTAGAGTTATTTGGTTAGGGTTAGGGTCAGTGTTATAATAAGGCCATGCCGAATAAGGCATTAATAAGTACTTAATAATGACTAGTTAAGAGCCAATATGTTACTAATTTGCATGTTAATAAGCAACTAATTAATGGTGAATATGTTTCCCATACTAAAGTGTTACTATGTTTTTTTTACTGGTGCATAAAATTAACCGTGCATGAACATCACCTTGTTCAAACAACAAAACCAACACAGTGCATAAACTCACAACAATTTAAACACCTGCAAATCAGTCAGCTGTTGCCGTATCCGTAATACGCCGATAGGGAGAAGTTTGTATTTACACGATGAGTCGGGTGTGTTTTGACCTCCGCCGAAACACTGAGGCCGACTCACCGAACCCCTGAGGCCGACTCACCGAACCCCTAGGGTTCGATCGAACCCAGGTTAAGAACCACTGTTCTAGTGTGTTTCTAAGAGGGATAATAACAATATTAATAATAACAATAATAATAATAGAACAAGGACAATAAATCACACAAAAATGTGTTCTTCTCATGTGTTTCTATCCATCCATCCATCCACCTTCTTCCGCTTATCCGAGGTCGGGTCGCGGGGGCAGCAGCCTAAGCAGGGAAGCCCAGACTTCCCTCTCCCCAGCCACTTCGTCCAGCTCCTCCCGGGGGATCCCAAGGCGTTCCCAGGCCAGCCAGGAGAGATAGTCTTCCCAACGTGTCGTGGGTCTTCCCCGTGGCCTCCTACCGGTCGGAAGTGCCCAAAACACCTCCCTAGGGAGGCGTTCGGGTGACATCCTGACCAGATGCCTGAACCACCTCATCTGGCTTCTCTCGATGTGGAGGAGCAGCGGCTTTACTTTGGCATGGCAAGGCAAGGCAAGGCAACTTTATTTGTATAGCACTTTTCATACACTAGGCAGACTCAAAGTGCTTCACAGACAACAAAGTGAAATGAAAGAAAATAAAAGCAAAATTAAAATGCAGACAATAAAAACAAAAACAGTGCGGACGTTAAAAGTTAAAAGATTAAAAGATTAAGCTGAAAGCTAAGGTGAACATAAAAGTTTTCAGTCTAGTTTTAAAAGTAGTCAGAGTTGGGGAAAGTCATCTTCAGGAAGTTTATTCCAGCTATTTGTTGCATAGTGACTGAATGATGCGCTCCCTTGATTTGAGTTTACTCTGGTAACCGCTAACAGATTGGTCTCAGAAGATCTTAGTGATCTAGAGGGCTTATATAGTGGGAGCATATCAGTGATATACTTCGGCCCTAGACCATGTAGTGATTTATATGTGAGCAGGAGGATTTTGAAATCAATTCTCTGATGTACAGGGAGCCAATGTAAGGATTTAGAATTGGTGTAATGTGCTCACATTTTTTGGTCTTTGTTAAAACTCTAGCAGCAGCGTTCTGAACAAGCTGTAGCTGCCTGACAGTTTTTTTTGGGAAGACCTGCAAGGAGACCATTACAATAGCCTAGCCTACTGGTAATAAAGGCATGTACAATTTTTTCTAAGTCTTGCGCTGACATGAGCCCTCTAAGTCTTGTTACATTTTTGAGGTGATAGTAGGCCGATTTTGTTACTGATTTGATGAGACTGTCGAAACGTAAATCAGAATCTAAAATAACCCCAAGATTTCTGGCTTTATTTGAGGTTTTCAGGGACAGTGATTGAAGGTGTTGGATGACTTTAAACCTTTCTTTTTTAGCACCAAAAACAATTATCTCAGTTTATCTTCATTTAGTTGTAGGAAATTTTGGCACATCCAGTGTTTGACTTGCTCAATGCACTGGCACAGAAGATCTAACACAAATACGACTGTATATACGACGGATACCGCCCTCCAAAATAGTCTATCTATTTTTGATGAAATAACATTAGAGGAATTATTACAGCGTGTAAGTGGGATAAAACAAACAACATGTTTACTTGACCCACTTCCTGGGAAACTTATCAAGGAACTGTTTGTATTATTAGGTCCATCAGTGTTGAATATTATAAACTTATCACTTTCCTCCGGCACTGTTCCCCTAGCATTCAAAAAAGCGGTTATTCATCCTCTGCTCAAAAGACCTAACCTCGATCCTGACCTCATGGTAAACTACCGACCGGTCTCCCACCTTCCGTTTATTTCGAAAATTCTCGAAAAAATTGTTGCACAGCAGCTAAATGAACACTTAGTGACTAACAATCTCTGTGAACCTTTTCAATCCGGTTTCAGGGCAAATCACTCTACGGAGACAGCCCTCGCAAAAATGACTAATGATATATTGCTAACGATGGATTCTGATGCGTCATCTATGTTGCTGCTTCTTGATCTTAGCGCCGCTTTCGATACCGTCGATCATAATATTTTATTAGAGCGTATCAAAACACGTGTTGGTATGTCAGACTTAGCCTTGTCGTGGTTTAACTCTTATCTTACTGACAGGATGCAGTGCGTCTCCCATAACAATGTGACCTCGGACTATGTCAAGGTAACGTGCAGAGTTCCCCAGGGTTCGGTTCTTGGCCCTGTACTCTTTAGTATTTACATGCTGCCGCTAGGTGACATCATACGCAAATACGGTGTTAGCTTTCACTTTTATGCTGATGACACCCAACTCTACATGCCCCTAAAGCTGACCAACACGCCGGATTGTAGTCAGCTGGAGGCGTGTCTTAATGAAATTAAACAATGGATGTCCGCTAACTTTTTGCAACTCAACGCTAAGAAAACGGAAATGCTGATTAACGGTCCTGCTAGACACCGACATCTATTTAATAATACCACCTTAACATTTGACAACCAAATAATTACACAAGGCGACTCGGTAAAGAATCTGGGTATTATCTTCGACCCAACTCTCTCGTTTGAGTCACACATTAAGAGTGTTACTAAAACGGCCTTCTTTCATCTCCGTAATATCGCTAAAATTCGTTCCATCTTGTCCACTAGCGACGCTGAGATCATTATCCATGCGTTCGTTACGTCTCGTCTCGATTACTGTAACGTATTATTTTCGGGTCTCCCTATGTCTAGCATTAAAAGATTACAGTTGGTACAAAATGCGGCTGCTAGACTTTTGACAAAAACACGAAAGTTTGATCATATTACGCCTATACTGGCTCACCTGCACTGGCTTCCTGTGCACTTAACATGCGACTTTAAGGTTTTACTACTTACGTATAAAATAATACACGGTTTAGCTCCAGCCTATCTCGCCGATTGTATTGTACCATATGTCCCGACAAGAAATCTGCGTTCAAAGAACTCCGGCTTATTAGTGATTCCCAGAGCCAAAAAAAAGTCTGCGGGCTATAGAGCGTTTTCTATTCGGGCTCCAGTACTATGGAATGCCCTCCCGGTAACAGTTAGAGATGCTACCTCAGTAGAAGCATTTAAGTCCCATCTTAAAACTCATTTGTATACGCTAGCCTTTAAATAGACCCCCTTTTTAGACCAGTTGATCTGCCGTTTCTTTTCTTCTCTCCTCTGCTCCCCTCTCCCTTGGGAGGGGGAGTTGCACAGGTCCGGTGGCCATGGATGAAGTGCTGGCTGTCCAGAGTCGGGACCCCGGGTGGACCGCTAGCCTGTGCATCGGTTGGGGACATCTCTGCACTGCTGACCCGTCTCTGCTCGGGACGGTTTCTTGCTGGCCCCACTATGGACTGGACTCTCGCTGATGTGTTGGATCCACTGTGGACTGGACTTTCACAATTTTATGTCAGACCCACTCGACATCCATTGCTTTCGGTCTCCCCTAGAGGAGGGGGGGGCGGGGGGGGGGGGTTACCCACATATGCGGTCCTCTCCAAGGTTTCTCATAGTCATTCACACCGACGTCTCACTGGGGTGAGTTTTTCCTTGCCCGTATGTGGGCTCTGTACCGAGGATGTCGTTGTGGCTTGTGCAGCCCTTTGAGACACTTGTGATTTAGGGCTATATAAATAAACATTGATTGATTGATTGATCTATGGGGCGATAGTCATTTGGTGATAGCGCTACATAGATTTGGGTGTCATCGGCATAGCAATGATGGTCAATGTTATTATTTTGCATGATTTGTCCTAGTGGGAGCATATAGATGTTAAATAAATTCGGCCCCAAGATTCAACCTTGGGGGACTCCACACGTTATGTTGGTTGGTTCTGATATAAAGTCACCAATGGAAACAAAATAGTTCCTATCTTTGAGCTCCTCCCGGATGACAGAGCTTCTCACCCTATCTCTAAGGGAGAGCCCCGCCACCCGGCGGAGGAAACTCATTTCGGCTGCTTGTACCCGTGATCTTGTCCTTTCGGTCATGACCCAAAGCTCATGACCATAGGTGAGGATGGGAACGTAGATCGACCGGTAAATTGAGAGCTTTGCCTTCCGGCTCAGCTCCTTCTTCACCACAACGGATCGATACAGCGTCCGCATTACTGAAGACGCCGCACCGATCCGCCTGTCGACCTCACGATCCACTCTTCCCTCACTCGAGGTACTTGAACTCCTCCACTTGGGGCAAGATCTCCTCCGCAACCCGGAGATGGCACTCCACCCTTTTCCGGGCGAGAAACATGGACTCGGACTTGGAGGTGCTGATTCCCATCCCAGTCGCTTCACACTCGGCTGCCAGCCGATCCAGTGAGAGCTGAAGGTCTTGGCCAGATGAAGCCATCAGGACTACATCATCTGCAAATAGCAGAGACCTAATCCTGCAGTCACCAAACCGGATACCCTCAACGCCTTGACTGCGCCTAGAAATTCTGTCCATAAAAGTTATGAACAGAATCGGTGACAAAGGGCAGCCTTGGCGGAGTCCAACCCTCACTGGAAACGAGTCCGATTTACTGCCGGCAATGCGGACCAAGCTCTGACACTGATTATACAGGGAGCGAACCGCCACAATCAGACAGTCCCTTAACCCATACTCTCTGAGCACTCCTCACAGGACTTCCCGGGGAACACAGTCGAATGCCTTCTCCAAGTTCACAAAGCACATGTAGACTGGTTGGGCAAACTCCCATGCATCTTCAAGGACCCTGCAGAGAGTATAGAGCTGGTCCACAGTTCCACGACCAGGACGAAAACCACACTTCCTCCTGAATCCGAGGTTCGACTATAGCCTGTAGCCTCCTCTCCAGTACACCTGAATAGACCTTACCGGGAAGGCTGAGGAGTGTGATCCCACGATAGTTGGAACACACCCTCCGGTTCCCCTTCTTAAAGAGAGGAACCACTGTAGTAGAATTTCTGACCTTTGACCTATATTTCATGTCTGTCAAGAATGTATGCTCATTTAATTTCTCTTCTATTCTGTGTCCCCGGGTGTGGGACAAAAGTGAATATTAAGTTGTGCCAACCTGTCTACAGAATGTTTTGATTGTTTAAGTATGATTAAGGAATCCAAGGATGTTGCAAAAACAAATGACGCACGAGAAAAAACTGTGACGCACGAACCAAAAGATAAAAATGGCAGGAGACTGGGACTCGAGAGAGATTGCTTTGTGAGTCCTCCGGAGGACGTTTGTGTGTCTGCATGGACAGCTCAATCTGACTTGATAATGGGTAAATAAACTTTTTGTACTAAATTCACTTTTGTTGCTGTTTAAGCTCTGGACAATCCACCACACCACCCCGGTCTGCCAATCCAGAGGTACTTCCCCCGATGTCCACGCGATGTTGCAGAGTCTTGTCAACCAAGACAGCCCCACAGCATCCAGAGCCTTAAGGAACTCCGGGCGGATCTCATCCACCCCCGGGGCCTTGCCACCGAGGAGCTTTTTAAGTACCTCGGCAACCTCAACCCCAGAAATAGGAGAGCCCACCACAGATTCCCCAGGCACTGCTTCCTCATAGGAAGACGTGCTGGTAGGATTGAGGAGGTCTTCGAAGTATTCCCTCCACCGATCCACAACATCCGCAGTCGAGGTCAGCAGAACACAATCCCCACCATACACGGTGTTGACATTGCACTGCTTCCCCTTCCTGAGGCGGCAGATGGTGGTCCAGAATCGCTTCGAAGCCGTCCGGAAGTCGTTTTCCATGGCTTCCCCGAACTCCTCCCATGTCTGAGTTTTTGCCTCCGCGACCGCTGAAGCCGCACACCGCTTGGCCTGTTGGTACCTGTCTGCTGCCTCCGGAGTCCTATGAGCCAAAAGAGCCCGATAGGACTCCCTTGTGACATGTTCAAAGTTCTTCCGGAGGTGGGAATTGAAACTCTCTCTGACAGGAGACTCTGCCAGGCGTTCCCAGCAAACCCTCACAATGCGTTTGGGCCTGCCAGGTCTGTCTGGCATCCTCCCCCACCATCGCAGCCAACTCACCAAGAGGTGGTGATCAGTAGAAAGCTCCGCCCCTCTCTTCACCCGAGTGTCCGAAACATGAGACCGTAAATCCGATGACACAACTACAAAGTCGATCATGGAACTGCGGCCTAGGGTGTCCTGGTGCCAAGTGTACATATGGACACCCTTATGTTTGAACATGGTGTTTGTTATGGACACTCTGTGACGAGCACAAAAGTACAATAACAAAACACCACTCGGGTTCAGATCCGGGCGGCCATTTTATCCCCAATCACGCCTCTCCAGGTTTCACTGTCGTTGCCAATATGAGCGTTGAAGTCCCCCAGTAGAACGAGGGAATCACACGGGGAAGCACTCTCCTGTACTCCCTCGAGTGAATCCAAAAAGGGTGGGTACTCTGAGCTGCCGTTTGCCGCGTAAGCGCAAACAACAGTCAGGATCCTTCCCCCCACCCGAAGGCGGAGGGAAGCTACCTTCTCGTCCACTGGGTTGAACTCCAACGTGCAGGCTTTGAGCCGGGGGAAACAAGAATTTCCACCCCAGCCCGTCGCCTCTCACTGCTGGCAACGCCAGAGTGGAAGAGAGTCCAGCCCCTCTCAAGAGAACTGGTTCCAGAGCCCTTGCTGTGCGTCGAAGTGAGTCCGACTGTATCTAGCCGGAACTTCTCCACCTCACGCACTAGCTCAGGCTCCTTCCCCCCCAGCGAGGTGACGTTCCACGTCCCAAGAGCTAGCTTATGTAGCCGAGGATCGGACCGCCAAGTGCCCTGACTTCGGCTACCGCCCAACTCACACTGCACACAGCCTTTATGGCCCCTGCTATGGGTAGTGAGCCCATTGGAGGGGGGACCCACGTTGCCTCTTTGGCCACCAGGCGCTCGCCATCGGGCCCCACCTCCGGGCCTGGCTCCAGAGGGGGGCCCCTGTGACCCACGTCCGGGCGAGGTAAATCTGGGTCCTTTGTTTGTGTTCTTCATAGAGGTCTTCGAGCTGCTCTTTGTCTGATCCCTCACCTAGGACCAGTTTGTCTTGGGAGACCTTACCAGGAGGCATGGAAGCCCCCGGACAACATAGCTCCTATTATCATTGGGACACGCAAACTCCTCTACCACGGTAAGGTAGCAGCTCAGGGAGGAGCTCGTGTGTTTCTAATGGGGAAAATAATAATAGTAATAGAAAAAGAAGGACAAAGAAGAACAAAGAAGAAGAAGAAGACGAAGAAGAAGACTAGTGGACTTATAATAGAACATAGACAATATGTTATGATCCGCTGCCCGGATCATATTTCTGTTTACGTTTTCGAGGCACTTGTGTTTTCTGTTAGTTTTGGACTCCTTGAGTGCCTGTTTGTGCACCTGAGTTTGTTGCCATGGAGGCTTGTTGTTTTCACCTGCCGCGTGTGTTTCCGGACGCGCACCTGTCAGTCTTCACTGACATTATTTAAGCCTGCCTTGCCAGTGAGTCGGTCTGGCTTCCTAGTTTGTTTTCATACAACAGATGACGACTTTTGTTTCCTGCTCTGAACCTGCTAGCTTCCACACTAGGCTCCGTTTTACCTTCTAGCTCCCACGCTAGCTCCTTTAGTTTTTGCCTTCCGTGCTATGAGCACGTTTTTGTTTGTTCCAGTATAATTTATTTCTTAAATAAATCATTTCTTACCTGCACGCTGTGTCCGAAGCCCGATCTGCATTCCTGGGAGAACGAGTCCCAGCATCATCACCATGCGCCCAGGTCATCACAGTAGGAAGCCAGCAAGAAAAAGTTATCTCGCTGCGAGCATGACAGAGGTGGATGAAGGTGCTTGGATGGTCCTCCGAGCAATGGAGGCAGAGACGCTCCGCTGTTCTCCAGATGAGGAGATGATATGGGGTCCTGGAGGTGTTCTGGTCCCGATCAACTCCATCTGGCCCGGGGAGGTCCCCTCTCAGCCCGCTCGCACACGTCAGCGAAGGCGGAAGTCTTTCGGCTCGCGAAAGAGACGCGCAAATCCCGCAATTCTTCCCTCCGGAACACAGCCATCAACAAGTAGCCCAGGATTCCCATCCTCAAATGTTTGGTAATTATAATGACCACTTTTCCAAAGAGTTATTTGGATGGCCTGTCAATCACTGGGACTGCAGCTATGACGTCATCCCGTTGGCGCCCCCTAATGACACGCCCCCTAATGACACTCCCCCTAATGACGCGCCCCCGTCCACTTTTGATGACGTCATAGACAAAGACTTTTTTTTAAAATTCTGTTAATTCTTTCTGTCAGCCACTTCCTAATGACTTTAATTCGACAATTAAACACTATCAGGACATTTTTGTTAATTCTAGGTCTAGTCAGTCCCAGTCACCTTCTTAATTTCAAGCTCAGCCCCCAATTATTTTGGCCCCACCCCCTATGGCTCAAGCTCCGCCCACTCCTATGTTTTCTCCCTCCTGGTCGAAACTACAGTCCACTACGGGGGTGGCTCAGTTCCTGCCAGCCGAACTGCCACGCCCTGCAAAACCTTTCTGCCTGCTGTTGCTCCAAGCCCGTCTCCGCCTCCTCTGTCTGCCGTGCCACGTGCTGCTCAGCCTTCTCCACTTTCTGTTCCAGCCCAGTCATCTTCCGGGACAATCCTTGAAAAGTACAGTACTGCTTGGGTGGTAGAGTGGTACCGGAAGGTACTAATTGAACTAAAACTGGAGGAACAATCCAGCATAATAGACAATTTGGACAATTTAAAGGGGAGGAGTTTTGTGTTTTAAGGGAAAGGGTGTGAAGAATTTTCTGACTTTAGAATTGTACTGTTTCGACTTGCACTTTTTTCGGTTTTTGAAAATGCCAATAAAAAAAGTTGGATTAAAGGGGAGGAGTTTACCCCCCTCCTGACCTCCCTCCACCCAACCCTGAAGATGGTTCCATACCACAAGGAGCGCGTCTGGTATCCGCTTCTTGGGGGGAGGGCGGGGGGGGGGCTAGCGCTGGGAGCTGTGCTAGTGGGGTGGCACAGCTAAGCCCAGCTAAGCCGCAACCCCCAACCCGGCCACCGCCTCCAGTCCTTCGGCATACCAAGCCACAACCTCCGGCCCGACCGCCACCACCGGTCTTTCAGCCTGCTAAGCCGCAACCTCCGGCCCGGCCGCCACCACCAGTCCTTTGGCCTGCTAAGCCGCAACCTCCGGCCCGGCCGCCACCACCAGTCCTTCGGCATGCTAAGCCTCAACCTCTGGCCCGGCCGCCACCACCGATCTTTCGGCCTACCAAGCCGCAACCCCCAACTAGGCCACGTCCACCAGCACCTGCCCCTAGGCTGGTTTCCGCACCAGCACCTGCCCCTTGGCTGGTTTCCGCACCAGCACCTGCCCCTTGGCTGGTTTCCGCACCTGCACCTGCCCCTAGGCTGGTTTACGCACCAGCACCAACTCCAAGGCTGGTTTCCGCACCAGCACCTGCTTCCACGGCAACGACAACGACAGCCCGGATGCCTGCGCCTCTGACTCCGCCCATGCCGACAGCTGAGTCGCCTGCTTCGCCTCTGGCTCCGCACACGCCGGCAGACGAGCCGCCTGCTCCGCCCACGCCAGCAAACGAGCCGCCTGCTCCGCCCACACTGGCAGACGAGCCGCCTGCTCCGCCACTGGCTCCGCCCACACCGGCGCCTCCTCCTGTTTCCACGGCAACGTCGACTCCTCCTGTTTCCACGGCAACGTCGACTCCTCTTGCTTCCACTGGGACGTCGACTCCTCCTACTTCCACGGTGACGTCGACTCTTCCTGCTTCCACGGCAACGACGACGCCTATCGCTTCCTCGTCTCCGGTGGGCCTTCCCAGGGTGCCGCCACCTTCCTCGCCCTCATCATCGTCTCAGCGACCTCGAGTGGTCCGGCTGCGCAAGCAGCTCTCAGAGGTCAGTGAATGGACACCAGTGGCGCAAACAGCAGCGACGCCCAGGACATTGTCATAAAACTCTCCGACTGCTGAACTTCTGGCGCCACTCACGCCCTCCTTCTCGGCGGCCACGAATGTGGCTGTTCCGTGGTCGCCCGCCTTGCCTGCGGCAGCGGCGTTCCATTCGCCGCCGCCACCTGACTCGTCCCCGGTGGATTCGGGGACACGTGGCCTGGCAACCCCCCGCCAAGTCCTCCCTCCGCCCTCCCTTGACTCTTGAACTGTGTTGTAGTTGGTGGGTTTTAGTTTTTCCAGGGGACATCTGGAATCTGTCCCTTAAGGGGGTGGTACGGTTATGATCCGCTGCCCGGATCATATATCTGTTTACGTTTTCGAGGCACTTGTGTTTTCTGTTAGTTTTGGACTCCTTGAGTGCCTGTTTGTGCACCTGAGTTTGTTGCCATGGCGGCTTATTGTTTTCACCTGCCGCGTGTGTTTCCGGACGCGCACCTGTCAGTCTTCACTGACATTATTTAAGCCTGCCTTGCCAGTGAGTCGGTCTGGCTTCCTAGTTTGTTTTCATACAACAGATGACGACTTTTGTTTCCTGCTCTGAACCTGCTAGCTTCCACGCTAGGCTCCTTTTTACCTTCTTGCTCCCACGCTAGCTCCTTTAGTTTTTGCCTTCCGTGCTATGAGCACGTTTTTGTTTGTTCCAGTATAATTTATTTCTTAAATAAATCATTTCTTACCTGCACGCTGTGTCCGAAGCCCGATCTGCATTCCTGGGAGAACAAGCCCCCGCATCACCATGCGCCCAGGTCATCACACAATACCTGCAATAGATCACACAAAGATGATTTCTTTTAGTGTGTTTCTAATGGGGATAATAACAATAATAATAATAACCATAACAATAATAATAAAACATGGACAATAAATCACACAAAGATGCATTCTTCTTGTGTGTTCCTAAGGGGGATAATGATTATAGTAATAGAAGAAGAGGGACAAAGAAGAAGAAGAAGGACAAAGAAGAAGAAGAAGAACAAAGAAGAAGAAGAATAGTGGA
>NC_084731.1:58989188-59019188 GCF_033978785.1 Entelurus aequoreus
ACCAAACTATCATCTTCAACCCAACTGTCAAATTCAACCAAACTGTCATCTTCAACCTAACGGTCATCTTCAACCAAACGGTCACCTTCAACCAAACTGTCATCTTCAACCAAACTGTCATCTCAACCAAACGGTCACCTTCAACCAAACTGTCATCTTCAACCAAACTGTCATCTCAACCAAACGGTCATCTTCAACCAAACTGTCATCTTCAACCAAACTGTCATCTTCAACCTAGCGGTCATCTTCAACCAAACGGTCACCTTCAACCAAACGGTCATCTTCAACCAAACGGTCATCTTCAACCAAAATGTCATCTTCAACCTAGCGGTCATCTTCAACCAAATTGTCATCTTCAACCAAACTGTCATCTTCAACCTAGCGGTCGTCTTCAACCAAACGGTCATCTTCAACCAAACTTTCATCTACAACGAAACTGTCATCTTCAACCTAGCGGTCATCTTCAACCAAACGGTCATCTTCAACCAAACTGTCATCTTCAACCAAACTGTCATCTCAACCAAACTGTCATCTTCATCCAAACGGTCACCTTCAACCAAACGGTCATCTTCAACCAAACTGTCATCTTCAACCAAACTGTCATCTTCAACCCAGCGGTCATCTTCAACCAAACGGTCACCTTCAACCAAACGGTCACCTTCAACCAAACGGCCATCTTCAACCAAACTGTCATCTTCAACCAAACGGTCATCTTCAACCAAACTGTCATCTTCAACCAAAGTGTCATCTCAACCAAACTGTCATCTTCAACCAAACGGTCACCTTCAACCAAACGGTCATCTTCAACCAAACTGTCTTCTTCAACCTAGCGGTCATCTTTAACCAAACGGTCATCTTCAACCAAAATGTCATCTTCAACCAAACTGTCATCTTCAACCAAACTGTCATCTTCAACCTAGCGGTCATCTTCAACCAAACGGTCACCTTCAACCAAACGGTCATCTTCAACCAAACGGTCATCTTCAACCAAAATGTCATCTTCAACCTAGCGGTCATCTTCAACCTAGCGGTCATCTTCAACCAAATTGTCATCTTCAACCAAACTGTCATCTTCAACCTAGCGGTCATCTTCAACCAAACGGTCATCTTCAACCAAACTGTCATCTTCAACCAAACTGTCATCTTCAACCTAGCGGTCATCTTCAACCAAACGGTCACCTTCAACCAAACGGTCATCTTCAACCAAACGGTCATCTTCAACCAAAATGTCATCTTCAACCTAGCGGTCATCTTCAACCAAATTGTCATCTTCAACCAAACTGTCATCTTCAACCTAGCGGTCGTCTTCAACCAAACGGTCATCTTCAACCAAACTTTCATCTACAACGAAACTGTCATCTTCAACCTAGCGGTCATCTTCAACCAAACGGTCATCTTCAACCAAACTGTCATCTTCAACCAAACTGTCATCTCAACCAAACTGTCATCTTCATCCAAACGGTCACCTTCAACCAAACGGTCATCTTCAACCAAACTGTCATCTTCAACCAAACTGTCATCTTCAACCCAGCGGTCATCTTCAACCAAACGGTCACCTTCAACCAAACGGTCACCTTCAACCAAACGGCCATCTTCAACCAAACTGTCATCTTCAACCAAACGGTCATCTTCAACCAAACTGTCATCTTCAACCAAAGTGTCATCTCAACCAAACTGTCATCTTCAACCAAACGGTCACCTTCAACCAAACGGTCATCTTCAACCAAACTGTCTTCTTCAACCTAGCGGTCATCTTTAACCAAACGGTCATCTTCAACCAAAATGTCATCTTCAACCAAACTGTCATCTTCAACCAAACTGTCATCTTCAACCTAGCGGTCATCTTCAACCAAACGGTCACCTTCAACCAAACGGTCATCTTCAACCAAACGGTCATCTTCAACCAAAATGTCATCTTCAACCTAGCGGTCATCTTCAACCTAGCGGTCATCTTCAACCAAATTGTCATCTTCAACCAAACTGTCATCTTCAACCTAGCGGTCATCTTCAACCAAACGGTCATCTTCAACCAAACTGTCATCTTCAACCAAACTGTCATCTCAACCAAACTGTCATCTTCATCCAAACGGTCACCTTCAACCAAACGGTCATCTTCAACCAAACTGTCATCTTCAACCAAACTGTCATCTTCAACCCAGCGGTCATCTTCAACCAAACGGTCACCTTCAACCAAACGGTCACCTTCAACCAAACGCCCATCTTCAACCAAACTGTCATCTTCAACCAAACGGTCATCTTCAACCAAACTGTCATCTTCAACCAAAGTGTCATCTCAACCAAACTGTCATCTTCAACCAAACGGTCATCTTCAACCAAACGGTCATCTTCAACCAAACTGTCTTCTTCAACCTAGCGGTCATCTTTAACCAAACGGTCATCTTCAACCAAAATGTCATCTTCAACCAAACTGTCATCTTCAACCAAACTGTCATCTCAACCAAACTGTCATCTTCAACCAAACGGTCACCTTCAACCAAACGGTCATCTTCAACCAGACTGTCATCTTCAACAAAATTGTCAACTTCAACCAAACTGTCATCTTCAACCAAACAGTCAATTTCAATCAAACTGTCATTTTCAACCAAACTGTCAACTTCAACCGAACTGTCATCTTCAACCAAATTGTCATCTTAAACCAAATTGTCATCTTCGACCAATCTGTCATCTTTAACCAAACTGTCAACTTCAACCAAATGTCATCTTCAACCAAACTGTCATCTTCAACCAAACTCTCAACTTCAACCAAACTTTCAACTTCAACCAAACTGTCAACTTCAACAAAACTGTCATCTTCAACCAAACTCTCAAATTCAACCAAACTGTCATCTACAACCAAACTGTCAACTTCAACCAAACCGTCATCTTCATTCAAACTGTCAACTTCAACCAAACTGTCATCTTCATTCAAACTGTCAACTTCAACCAAATGTCATCTTCAACCAAACAGTCATATTCAACCAAACTGTCATCTTCAACCAAACTCTCAAATTCAACCAAACTGTAATCTACAACCAAACTGTCAACTTCAACCAAACCGTCATCTTCATTCAAACTGTCAACTTCAACAAAACTGTCATCTTCATTCAAACTGTCAACTTCAACCAAATGTCATCTTCAACCAAACTGTCATCTTCAACCAAACTGTCAACTTCAACCAAACTCTCAACTTCAACCAAACTTTCAACTTCAACCAAACTGTCAACTTCAACAAAACTGTCATCTTCAACCAAACTCTCAAATTCAACCAAACTGTCATCTACAACCAAACTGTCAACTTCAACCAAACCGTCATCTTCATTCAAACTGTCAACTTCAACAAAACTGTCATCTTCATTCAAACTGTCAACTTCAACCAAATGTCATCTTCAACCAAACTGTCATCTTCAACCAAACTGTCAACTTCAACCAAACTGTCAACTTCAACCAAACTGTCATCTTCAACCAAACTCTCAAATGCAACCAAACTGTCATCTTCAACCAAACCGTCAACTTCAACCAAACCGTCATCATCATTCAAACTGTCAATTTCAACCAAACTGTCATCTTCATTCAAACTGTCAACTTCAACCAAATGTCATCTTCAACCAAACTGTCATCTTCATTCAAACTGTCAACTTCAACCAAAATGTCATCTTCAACCAAACTCTCAAATTCGACCAAACTGTCATCTTCAACCAAACTGTCAACTTCAACCAAACCGTCATCTTCATTCAAACTGTCAACTTCAACCAAACTGTCATCTTCATTCAAACTGTCATCTTCAACCAAACTGTCATCTTCAACCAAACTGTCAACTTCAACCAAACTGTCAACTTCAACCAAACTGTCATCTTCATCTAAATTGTCATCTTCAACCAAAATGTGAACTTCAACCAAACTGTCACCTTCACCCAAACAGTCGAGTTTCAACTAACCTGTCATCTTCAACCAAACTGTCACCTTCAACCAAAAAGTCAATTTTCAACTACACTGTCATCTTCAACCAGACTGTCATCTTCAACAAAACTGTCAACTTCAACCAAACTGTCATCTTCAACCGAACTGTAACCTTCAACCAAACTGTCATCTTCAACCAAACTGTCATCTTCAACCAAACTGTCAACTTCAACCAAACAGTCAATTTCAATCAAACTGTCATTTTCAACCAAACTGTCACCTTCAACCAAACTGTCATCTTCAACCAAACTGTCATCTTCAACTAAACGGTCATCTTCAACCAAACGGTCATCTTCAACCGAACTGTCATCTTCAACCAAATTGTCAACTTCAACCAAACTGTCAACTTCAACCAAACAGTCAATTTCAATCAAACTGTCATTTTCAACCAAACTGTCACCTTCAACCAAACTGTCATCTTCAACCAAACTGTCATCTTCAACTAAACGGTCATCTTCAACCAAACGGTCATCTTCAACCGAACTGTCATCTTCAACCAAATTGTCATCATAAACCAAATTGTCATCTTCGACCAATCTGTCATCTTTAACCAAACTGTCAACTTCAACCAAATGTCATCTTCAACCAAACTCTCAACTTCAACCAAACTGTCAACTTCAACCAAACTGTCAACTTCAACCAAACTGTCATCTTCAACCAAACTCTCAAATTCAACCAAACTGTCAACTTCAACCAAACTGTCAACTTCAACCAAACTGTCATCTTCATCTAAACTGTCATCTTCAACCAAACTGTGAACTTCAACCAAACTGTCACCTTCACCCAAACAGTCAAGTTTCAACTAACCTGTCATCTTCAACCAAACTGTCACCTTCAACCAAAAAGTCAATTTTCAACTACACTGTCATCTTCAACCAGACTGTCATCTTCAACAAAACTGTCAACTTCAACCAAACTGTCAACTTCAACCAAACAGTCAATTTCAATCAAACTGTCATTTTCAACCAAACTGTCACCTTCAACCAAACCGTCATCTTCAACCAAACTGTCATCTTCAACTAAACGGTCATCTTCAACCAAACGGTCATCTTCAACCGAACTGTCATCTTCAACCAAATTGTCATCATAAACCAAATTGTCATCTTCGACCAATCTGTCATCTTTAACCAAACTGTCAACTTCAACCAAATGTCATCTTCAACCAAACTGTCATCTTCAACCAAACTCTCAACTTCAACCAAACTGTCAACTTCAACCAAACTGTCATCTTCAACCAAACTCTCAAATTCAACCAAACTGTCATCTTCAACCAAACTGTCAACTTCAACCAAACCGTCATCTTCATTCAAACTGTCAACTTCAACCAAACTGTCATCTTCATTCAAACTGTCAACTTCAACCAAATGTCATCTTCAACCAAACTGTCATCTTCAACCAATCTGTCATCTTCAACCAATCCCTCAAATTCAACCAAACTGTAATCTACAACCAAACTGTCAACTTCAACCAAACCATCATCTTCATTCAAACTGTCAACTTCAACCAAATGTCATCTTCAACCAAACTGTCATCTTCATTCAAACTGTCAACTTCAACCAAATGTCATCTTCAACCAAACTGTCAACTTCAACCAAACTGTCATCTTCAACCAAACTCTCAAATTCAACCAAACTGTCATCTTCAACCAAACCGTCAACTTCAACCAAACCGTTATCTTCATTCAAACTGTCAACTTCAACCAAACTGTCATCTTCATTCAAACTGTCAACTTCAACTAAATGTCATCTTCAACCAAACTGTCATCTTCAACCAAACTGTCAACTTCAACCAAACTGTCAACTTCAAACAAACTTTCATCTTCAACCAAACTCTCAAATTCAACCAAACTGTCATCTTCAACCAAACCGTCAACTTCAACCAAACCGTCATCTTCATTCAAACTGTCATCTTCAACCAATGTCATCTTCAACCAAACTGTCATCTTCAACCAAACTGTCAACTTCAACCAAACTGTCATCTTCCTTCAAACTGTCAACTTCAACCAAATGTCATTTTCAATCAAACTGTCATCTTCAACCAAACCGTCAACTTCAGCCAAACCGTCATCTTCATTCAAACTGTCAACTTCAACCAAACCGTCATCTTCATTCAAACTGTCAACTTCAACCAAATGTCATCTTCAACCAAACTGTCATCTTCAACCAAACTGTCAACTTCAACCAAACTGTCATCTTCATTCAAACAGTCAACTTCAACCAAACTGTCATCTTCAACCAAACTTTCATCTCAACTAAACGGTAATCTTCAACCAAACTGTTAACTTCAAGCAAACTGTCAACTTCAACCAAACTGTCAACTTCAACTAAACGGTAATCTTCAACCAAACTGTCATCTTCAACCAAACTCTCAAATTCAACCAAACTGTCATCTACAACCAAACTGTCAACTTCAACCAAACCGTCATCTTCATTCAAACTGTCAACTTCAACCAAACTGTCATCTTCATTCAAACTGTCAACCCCAACCAAATGTCATCTTCAACCAAACTGTCAATTTCAACCAAACTGTCAACTTCAACCAAACTGTCATCTTCAACCAAACTCTCAAATTTAACCAAACTGTCATCTTCAACCAAACCGTTAACTTCAACCAAACCATCATCTTCAACCAAACTGTCATCTTCAACCAAACTCTCAAATTCAACCAAACTGTCATCTTCAACCAAACTGTCAACTTCAACCAAACCGTCATCTTCATTCAAACTGTCAACTTCAACCAAACTGTCATCTTCATTCAAACTGTCAACTTCAACCAAATGTCATCTTCAACCAAACTGTCATCTTCAACCAATCTGTCATCTTCAACCAATCCCTCAAATTCAACCAAACTGTAATCTACAACCAAACTGTCAACTTCAACCAAACCGTCATCTTCATTCAAACTGTCAACTTCAACCAAACTGTCATCTTCATTCAAACTGTCAACTTCAACCAAATGTCATCTTCAACCAAACTGTCAACTTCAACCAAACTGTCATCTTCAACCAAACTCTCAAATTCAACCAAACTGTCATCTTCAACCAAACCGTCAACTTCAACCAAACCGTTATCTTCATTCAAACTGTCAACTTCAACCAAACTGTCATCTTCATTCAAACTGTCAACTTCAACTAAATGTCATCTTCAACCAAACTGTCATCTTCAACCAAACTGTCAACTTCAACCAAACTGTCAACTTCAAACAAACTTTCATCTTCAACCAAACTCTCAAATTCAACAAAACTGTCATCTTCAACCAAACCGTCAACTTCAACCAAACCGTCATCTTCATTCAAACTGTCATCTTCAACCAAACTGTCATCTTCAACCAAACTGTCAACTTCAACCAAACTGTCATCTTCCTTCAAACTGTCAACTTCAACCAAATGTCATCTTCAATCAAACTGTCATCTTCAACCAAACCGTCAACTCCAGCCAAACCGTCATCTTCATTCAAACTGTCAACTTCAACCAAACCGTCATCTTCATTCAAACTGTCAACTTCAACCAAATGTCATCTTCAACCAAACTGTCATCTTCAACCAAACTGTCAACTTCAACCAAACTGTCATCTTCATTCAAACTGTCAACTTCAACCAAACTGTCATCTTCAACCAAACTTTCATCTCAACTAAACGGTAATCTTCAACCAAACTGTTAACTTCAAGCAAACTGTCAACTTCAACCAAACTGTCAACTTCAACCAAACCGTCATCTTCATTCAAACTGTCATCTACAACCAAACTGTCAACTTCAACCAAACCGTCATCTTCATTCAAACTGTCAACTTCAACCAAACTGTCATCTTCATTCAAACTGTCAACCCCAACCAAATGTCATCTTCAACCAAACTGTCAATTTCAACCAAACTGTCAACTTCAACCAAACTGTCATCTTCAACCAAACTCTCAAATTTAACCAAACTGTCATCTTCAACCAAACCGTTAACTTCAACCAAACCGTCATCTTCATTCAAACTGTCATTTTCAACCAAACTGTCATCTTCAACCAAACTGTCATCTTCAACCAAACTGTGAACTTCAACCAATCTGTCACCTTCACCCAAACAGTCAAGTTTCAACTAACCTGTCATCTTCAACCAAACTGTAACCTTCAACCAAACCGTCATCTTCAACTAAATTGTCAACTTCAACCAAACGGTCAACTCCAACTAAATTTTCAACCTAAAACTAAACTGTCATCTTCAACCAAACTGTCAACTTCAACTAAATTTTCAACTTCAACCAAACTGTCATCTTCAACCAAACTGTCAACTTCAACTAAATTTTCAACTTCAACCAAACAGTCATCTTCAACCACAGTCATCTTCAACCAAACTGTCATCTTCAACTAAATAGTCAACTTCAACCAAACTGTCATCTGCAACCAAACTGTCAACTTCAACCAAACTGTCATCTGCAACCAAACTGTCAACTTCAACCAAACTGTCATCTTCAACCAAACTGTCAACTTCAACTAAATTTTCAACTTCAACCAAACTGTCAACTTCAACCAAACTGTCATCTTCAACCAAACTGTCAACTTCAACTAAAATTTCAACTTCAACCAAACTGTCAACTTCAACCAAACTGCCATCTTCAACCAAACTGTCAACTCCAACTAAATTTTCAACTTTAACTAAACGGTCATCTTCAACCAAACCGTCATCTTCAACCAAACTGTCAACTTCAATCAAACGGTCATCTTCAACCAAACCATCATCTTCAACCAAACTGTCATCTTCAACCAAACTGTCATCTTCAACCAAACTGTCAACTTCAACTAAATTTTCAACTTCAACCAAACTGTCATCTTCAACCAAACTGTCAACTTCAACTAAATTTTCAACTTCAACCAAACGGTCATCTTCAACCAAACTGTCAACTTCAACCAAACGGTCATCTTCAACCATACCGTCATCTTCAACCAAACTGTCAACTTCAACCAAACGGTCATCTTCAACCAAACCGTCATCTTCAACCAAACTGTCAACTTCAACCAAACGGTCATCTTCAACCAAACTGTAACCTTCAACCAAACTGTCATCTTCAACCAAACTGTCAACTTCAACCAAACTGTCATCTTCAACCAAACTGTCATCTTCAACCAAACTGTCATCTTCAACTAAATTGTCAACTTCAACCAAACTGTCATCTGCAACCAAACTGTCAACTTCAACCAAACTGTCATCTTCCTTCAAACTGTCAACTTCAACCAAACGGTCATCTTCAACCAAACCGTCATCTTCAACCAAACTGTCAACTTCAACCAAACGGTCATCTTCAACCAAACTGTAACCTTCAACCAAATGTCATCTTCAACCAAACTGTCATCTTCAACCAAACCGTCAACTTCAGCCAAACCGTCATCTTCATTCAAACTGTCAACTTCAACCAAACCGTCATCTTCATTCAAACTGTCAACTTCAACCAAATGTCATCTTCAACCAAACTGTCATCTTCAACCAAACTGTCAACTTCAACCAAACTGTCATCTTCAACCAAACTTTCATCTCAACTAAACGGTAATCTTCAACCAAACTGTTAACTTCAAGCAAACTGTCAACTTCAACTAAACGGTAATCTTCAACCAAACTGTCATCTTCAACCAAACTCTCAAATTCAACCAAACTGTCATCTACAACCAAACCGTCAACTTCAACCAAACCGTCATCTTCATTCAAACTGTCAACTTCAACCAAACTGTCATCTTCATTCAAACTGTCAACCCCAACCAAATGTCATCTTCAACCAAACTGTCAATTTCAACCAAACTGTCAACTTCAACCAAACTGTCGTCTTCAACCATACCGTCATCTTCAACCAAACTGTCAACTTCAACCAAACGGTCATCTTCAACCAAACCGTCATCTTCAACCAAACTGTCAACTTCAACCAAACGGTCATCTTCAACCAAACTGTAACCTTCAACCAAACTGTCATCTTCAACCAAACTGTCATCTTCAACCAAACTGTCATCTTCAACCAAACTGTCATCTTCAACTAAATTGTCAACTTCAACCAAACTGTCATCTGCAACCAAACTGTCATCTTCAACTAAATTGTCAACTTCAACCAAACTGTCATCTGCAACCAAACTGTCATCTTCAACTAAATTGTCAACTTCAACCAAACTGTCATCTTCAACTAAATTGTCAACTTCAACCAAACTGTCATCTGCAACCAAACTGTCATCTTCAACTAAATTGTCAACTTCAACCAAACTGTCATCTGCAACCAAACTGTCAACTTCAACCAAACTGTCATCTTCCTTCAAACTGTCAACTTCAACCAAATGTCATCTTCAACCAAACTGTCATCTTCAACCAAACCGTCAACTTCAGCCAAACCGTCATCTTCATTCAAACTGTCAACTTCAACCAAACCGTCATCTTCATTCAAACTGTCAACTTCAACCAAATGTCATCTTCAACCAAACTGTCATCTTCAACCAAACTGTCAACTTCAACCAAACTGTCATCTTCATTCAAACTGTCAACTTCAACCAAACTGTCATCTTCAACCAAACTTTCATCTCAACTAAACGGTAATCTTCAACCAAACTGTTAACTTCAAGCAAACTGTCAACTTCAACCAAACTGTCAACTTCAACTAAACGGTAATCTTCAACCAAACTGTCATCTTCAACCAAACTCTCAAATTCAACCAAACTGTCATCTACAACCAAACTGTCAACTTCAACCAAACTGTCATCTTCATTCAAACTGTCAACTTCAACCAAACTGTCATCTTCATTCAAACTGTCAACCCCAACCAAATGTCATCTTCAACCAAACTGTCAATTTCAACCAAACTGTCAACTTCAACCAAACTGTCATCTTCAACCAAACTCTCAAATTTAACCAAACTGTCATCTTCAACCAAACCGTTAACTTCAACCAAACCGTCATCTTCATTCAAACTGTCATTTTCAACCAAACTGTCATCTTCAACCAAACTGTCATCTTCATCCAAACTGTCATCTTCAACCAAACTGTGAACTTCAACCAATCTGTCACCTTCACCCAAACAGTCAAGTTTCAACTAACCTGTCATCTTCAACCAAACTGTAACCTTCAACCAAACTGTCATCTTCAACCAAACTGTCAACTTCAACCAAACTGTCATCTTCAACTAAATTGTCAACTTCAACCAAACTGTCAACTTCAACCAATCTGTCATCTTCAACCAAACGGTCAACTCCAACTAAATTTTCAACCTAAAACTAAACTGTCATCTTCAACCAAACTGTCAACTTCAACTAAATTTTCAACTTCAACCAAACTGTCATCTTCAACCAAACTGTCAACTTCAACTACATTTTCAACTTCAACCAAACTGTCATCTTCAACCAAACTGTCATCTTCAACCAAACTGTCATCTTCAACTAAATAGTCAACTTCAACCAAACTGTCATCTGCAACCAAACTGTCAACTTCAACCAAACTGTCATCTTCAACCAAACTGTCAACTTCAACTAAATTTTCAACTTCAACCAAACTGTCAACTTCAACCAAACTGTCATCTTCAACCAAACTGTCAACTTCAACTAAAATTTCAACTTCAACCAAACTGTCAACTTCAATCAAACGGTCATCTTCAACCAAACTGTCAACTCCAACTAAATTTTCAACTTTAACTAAACGGTCATCTTCAACCAAACCGTCATCTTCAACCAAACTGTCAACTTCAATCAAACGGTCATCTTCAACCAAACCATCATCTTCAACCAAACTGTCATCTTCAACCAAACTGTCATCTTCAACCAAACTGTCAACTTCAACTAAATTTTCAACTTCAACCAAACTGTCATCTTCAACCAAACTGTCAACTTCAACTAAATTTTCAACTTCAACCAAACGGTCATCTTCAACCAAACTGTCAACTTCAACCAAACGGTCATCTTCAACCAAACTGTAACCTTCAACCAAACTGTCATCTTCAACCAAACTGTCAACTTCAACCAAACGGTCATCTTCAACCGAACTGTCAACTTCAACCAAACTGTCATCTTCAACTAAATTGTCAACTTCAACCAATCTGTCATCTTCAACCAAACGGTCAACTCCAACTAAATTTTCAACCTAAAACTAAACTGTCATCTTCAACCAAACTGTCAACTTCAACCAAACGGTCATCTTCAACCGAACTGTCAACTTCAACCAAACTGTCATCTTCAACTAAACTGTCAACTTCAACCAATCTGTCATCTTCAACCAAACGGTCAACTCCAACTAAATTTTCAACCTAAAACTAAACTGTCATCTTCAACCAAACTGTCAACTTCAACTAAATTTTCAACTTCAACCAAACTGTCATCTTCAACCAAACTGTCAACTTCAACTACATTTTCAACTTCAACCAAACTGTCATCTTCAACCAAACTGTCATCTTCAACCAAACTGTCATCTTCAACCAAACTGTCATCTTCAACTAAATAGTCAACTTCAACCAAACTGTCATCTGCAACCAAACTGTCAACTTCAACCAAACTGTCATCTGCAACCAAACTGTCAACTTCAACCAAACTGTCATCTTCAACCAAACTGTCAACTTCAACTAAATTTTCAACTTCAACCAAACTGTCAACTTCAACCAAACTGTCATCTTCAACCAAACTGTCAACTTCAACTAAAATTTCAACTTCAACCAAACTGTCAACTTCAATCAAACGGTCATCTTCAACCAAACTGTCAACTCCAACTAAATTTTCAACTTTAACTAAACGGTCATCTTCAACCAAACCGTCATCTTCAACCAAACTGTCAACTTCAATCAAACGGTCATCTTCAACCAAACCATCATCTTCAACCAAACTGTCATCTTCAACCAAACTGTCATCTTCAACCAAACTGTCAACTTCAACTAAATTTTCAACTTCAACCAAACTGTCATCTTCAACCAAACTGTCAACTTCAACTAAATTTTCAACTTTAACTAAACGGTCATCTTCAACCAAACCGTCATCTTCAACCAAACCGTCATCTTCAACCAAACTGTCAACTTCAACCAAACGGTCATCTTCAACCAAACTGTAACCTTCAACCAAACTGTCATCTTCAACCAAACTGTCAACTTCAACCAAACGGTCATCTTCAACCGAACTGTAACCTTCAACCAAACTGTCATCTTCAACCAAACTGTCATCTTCAACTAAATTGTCAACCTCAACCAAACTGTCATCTTCAACCAAACTGTCATCTTCAACTAAATTGTCAACTTCAACCAAACTGTCATCTGCAACCAAATGGTCCAGTCCACAATCGGTGTGTCCCAGCAGAGGATGAACGTCCACTTATTTAAATGATTACCAAAGATTTCACATAACGTTTTTTCATTTTCAAAACCAATACAATATAGACTTAACCTTTAAAGTCCCCCCTCAAGTTTGGTGCTGAAGGGTCTCAGTCATAAATTGTTTTAAAGTGAGTCATGTCATTATATTTTCTTTTTTAATCACTTATGTCTCTAGATCAATTTCACATCGATCAGTCAATATAAATGTTTATTTTATTTATGTGTTTATGTGTTATGTCCTTTTTACTGAAGAAAAAACCTTTTTCACCCAAACAAATTTGAAATCGTAATATTTGATATTGGTAATTAGTAATTGGAGCCTTAATTAGGTCTATAAATCATAACAACATTGATTTTGATTCATTATTTTTTGAGCAATGACAGTTTTTTTTAAATCCCACTTAAAATTTGTAGGGACTCATATGGGTCCCATTCACCCAAAAGGGTCATACATTTTGGCTTATTTTTGTACTCTCAATGTCAATCATTCATAACAACACTGATTTTTATTTTTTATTTTTTGAGCAATGACAGTTTTTTTTAAAATCCCAGTAAAATGTTTAGGGACCTTAAAAGTGTTAAAAATAAGTCACTTATTTTTGTACTTTCAATGCTTAAAGGTCTACTGAAACCCACTACTACCGACCACGCAGTCTGATAGTTTATATATCAATGATGAAATCTTAACATTGCAACACATGCCAATACGGCCGGGTTAGCTTACTAAAGTGCAATTTTAAATTTTGCGCGTAATATCCTGTTGAAAACAGACTAATAGAGTATATATATGTCTTGTGTTTATTTACTGTTGTAGTCATTCCCAGCTGAATATCAGGTCCCACCCGCCTCTCACAGCATCTTCCCTATCTGAATCGCTTCCACTCCCCACTAGTCCTTCACGTGCACTTTCCTCATCCACAAATCTTTCATCCTCCCTCAAATTAATGGGGAAATCGTCGCTTTCTCGGTCCGAATCGCTCTCACTTCTGGCCGCCATCACTGTAAACAATAGGGAACTTTGCGGAAATGTTCAACTGACTACGTCACGCTACTTCCGGTAGGGGCAAGGCTTTATTTTGTCAGATACCAAAGGTTGCGATCTTTATCGTTGTTGTTCTCTACTAAATCCTTTTAGCAAAAATATGGCAATATCGCGAAATGATCAAGTATGACAAATAGAATAGATCTGCTATCCCCGTTTAAATAAAAAAAAATCATTTCAGTAGGCCTTTAAAGGGTTAGTAATTCATAACAACAAAAATGTTGATTCATTATTATTTTTCGAGTGATGACAGCTTTAAAGATTAAAAAAAACAAAAAAAAACAGCCTGCATGGCAGCTTTGTGTTATTAGAGTCAACTTTGCAAATTGTTCTTGTTACATTTCACCTGTTTGCTCTTTTAATCGCCAGCTTCTTCCTCAGCTCTTCTTTACAACTCCACATTCAAAAGTACGGAGCCCCTAAAGGGACATGGGGATTTTTTTTAGACATGTATTTATATATATATATATATATATATATATATATATATATATATATATATATATATATATATATATATATATATATATATACATATATATATATGTATATATACATATACATTTATATATATACATATATATATACATATATATATATGTATGTATATACAGTATACATATATACACACAAACACTCAATTTGACACACAAAATAACTAATATTTTTAAGAACAAGTTACAGTAATATATAATACATATATGTGTGTATATATACATGCTTATACATAATATATATATATATATATATATATATATATATATTATATTACATTATATATACACATATAAATTATATGGGTAGATATTTGCTCCAAAAAGGGTATTTTACAAGTAAACAGTACAGTAGGTAGTTGGTGTTGATATATGTAATGCTCATAAGGTTATTCTAGTCAAATGCGCGAGTGTAAATATGTGATGTGTAAATATCAAAATATTAGGTCGAATCACTTTTTGTCAGGCAATATTACATTTAATGACAATTTTACATAAATGAATACATCCAAACACGTTGTACATATTTATTATGTGCAGGAAGAAATAACAGTTACAATTGTGAGTGTATCTTCCAAACAAGAAAGAAGTTATATCACATCAACATCAGATTAACATGCAGGCACACACCGCTTCGCAGCAGGTCTGCAAGCCACGCCCAACCCCCACAACCACAGAAGAGGAAAACTGTCCTTTTCCGGGCACGATAAAGTCTTAAATAATGTCAAACACGTAGCGTTACAATAACCAGGAAGATAAAGTGTTTGTCTCACACCTAGTAATCAGGCATTCACATTTTGCCACAACACACATGGGGGAAAGTCCTAGTTGGAAATACAGCCAAATTAACTCCTAAACTGCCATTTTAACACACACCTCAAACCACGCGCACGCATCCAATGTTTTCTCGTGCGCACCAGAAAGTTTCTCGTGCGCACAAGATACATGTCTGAAAAAAAAAATTCCCCATGTCCCTTTAGGGGCTCCGTACAAAAGTGTAATTAATCTGAAATAAAAAAAATAAAAAATCGTTCAACAACACTTGAAAAAAAGGGAAGGAGCAGTCAATTGACAAATAGAGTAACATTAATGAGAATAAATGAGTTAATAAACACATTAAGTCATTGGTCCCCAACCACCGGGCCGTGGCCCGGTACCGGTCCGCGGACCGATTGGTACAGGGCCGCACAAGAAATAAAAAATAAAAATAAAAATATTTTATTTTTATTTTTTATTAAATCATCATAAAAAACACAATATATACATTATATATCAATATAGATCAATACAGTCTGCAGGGATACCGTTCGTAAGCACACATGATTGTATTTCTTTATGAAAAAAAACAAAAAAACAAAACTGTAAATAGATTTAGTTTGAATATATTAATTATTAGATCATCTGTGATGTAATTGTTTGCAAAAAAAAAAAAGTGTGATAATATCAAGTTATTCAGCAATAACTATATTATGACCTTGTCTTATTCCCTAGTGGGCTGGACTGGTAAAATCATGGCACGATAACCTAAAAATAAAGACAAATTTGATTTTTTTTGTCAGAAGATGAAAAGAATAACAAAATCAAATGACAGGATGTTATTAATATAATTTTCCTCAACTGATGTACTAACATCATGTGGTTTATTCCGTACATACTGTATGTAGCATCATCGTCAACAAAACCTGTCAATTTGGACTCATTTCATGAATCACGTGAAGTTAGAAGGGGATACGTATTATTTCAGCATATTTATGTGCACCCAGAAAATGTGTCCCCACTCATAATTACAATATGAAACATTTTATTTTAGTCTAAATGTCCCAGGTTACATTAGCAACAACATATTTTGACGATCCACATTTTGTATGGTATCACTAATAAGTACGTATGTCGTGTCCAAACACGCACATAGCTCTGCCCCCTCTGAAGTAATGTGCGCTACAGAATTGCTATTGCAACATCCGGTGGACACATTTAGAACAGCAGTTTCTTTCGTTAAAAACATTTGATACTTAGCAAACTCATCTCAGGGCCTGTTTGGCGGGCCTGATCCGGGTCGCGGACCGTACGTTTGACAACCCTTGGATAACTTCCCTGCGTCGCAGCATTCACACAGACAGAAAATAGTAAGTGGAAATGTACAGAATGAGGAGAAAAAAACAGTAAGTTGTAGTTTTCAAGATGCAATCAAAGGATGAAATATGTCTCTCATAACTGGTAGAGCTGATCTCACCAAACCATGCACAGGTCGGACCACGAGAAATTACAAGCAAAAGGACACAAGCAAGGAGAGATTTGCTCCCATGGCAACATGGCACTAGCTAGCTCACAGTCGCCGTTCAGTACTCTGTATCCAGAGTCCAAACGGAAGTGTTCTTCAACACTCCGACTAAATGAAGGCAAATCTTAGCGTCCTGAAACTGAGTTATGACTTGTGAAGTTGTTGTTGTATCAGAGTCTGCGACGAAGCTTTGTGAGCGCTCACAAAGACCGTCTCCAAAGGAGCGCTGCATGAATGAGCTGCATGATTAGCTTCTGCTATTTCCATTCCTCCTATTCCCACTCTGACTCTCCTTTTCTTTCTCCCGGTGTGTGTGTGTGTGGGACCAAGCAGCGAGCTGAGCGCCAGGACTCCTCCGCCCGCCGCCAGGATGTGAGATTGATGGCGTGACAACAAAAAGAGCGTCATCATGCTCCACCGCCGCAGTCAGAGTTGTTCCTAAAAAGAGGCGGTGTTACGCAGCCCAGCTCCGTCGCAAGAGACAACACACGTTTTTTTTCCATAGATTGTTGTCGACATGATAACGCCTCTTTGTTTGGCTGAGGTGGCGACGTGTTTGAAGCACCTTCTAGAATCCGCGCACACACCCTGACATTTTCCGTATCGCTCGTCTCAAAGCCGCTCCCGTGAGCCTGCAAGGATTATGAGGCCAATGTTGATGCTCTCACAGTCACGGTGTCTCCTGTGTGTGTTTGTCGTGGTGTGCCTGCTCGGAGCGGTGGTGTCGCTACCTCAAGCTCTGCCATGGCACGTACCCTGTCCGGGAAGGTGTGTGTGTCACATCAAGCCGTGGTTCTCGCCTGACTCTGTGTACCATGAAGCTCCTACCGTGGACTGCAATGACCAGCTGCAGACGAGCCTACCGTGGCCGCTGCCACTGAACACACACACCTTGCACCTGCAGGGGAACAATCTGTCACAGCTGGACGTCGCAGCGCTGCACAGGCTCCCCAACCTCACAGACCTTGACCTTTCCCAGAATCACTTCAGCTGTGTCAGGGCCGTAACACGAAACCTGTCGCTGTCATCCCTGCTGTCTCTACACCTGGAGGAAAACCATCTCAACCACCTCCCAGAGGCCTCCTTCTCTTCACTGCCGGCTTTGCAGGAGCTTTTCCTCAGCCATAACGACTTGTGCTCTATTGCACCTGGAGCCTTCACCAGTCTGAACTCCCTGCTGCGTCTGCATATCAACAACAATAAGCTAACTACTGTCGATCCGAGGTGGTTTGGGGCTCTGCCGCACCTACAAGTTCTCATGCTTGGAGGAAACCCTGTTGAGACCCTGCCTGAGAAGGGCTTCTTGGCCTTGAAGTCCCTCCGTAGTCTTGTTCTTGGGGGTATGGGCTTAAGAGACCTTGCCGATAATGCTCTGGAAGGGTTGTGGGGTCTGGAGAGCCTATCCTTCTATGACAACCTTCTCACCAAGGTTCCTACTCAGGCTTTGCAGAGGGTTGAAGGACTGAAGTTTCTCGACCTTAACAAGAATCAAATCAAAGTGATCGAAACGGGAGACTTTAAAGACATGGCCCATCTGAAGGAGCTCGGTCTGAACAACATGGAGGAGCTGATGTCCATCGAGAGGGCGTCACTAGAGAATCTCCCGGAGCTCACCAAACTGGAAATCACCAACAACCCACGACTGTCCTTCATCCACCCGCAGGCTTTCTTCCAGCTGAGCAGGCTTGAGAGTCTCATGCTGAACTCCAACTCTCTCAGCGCTCTGCACCGTCACATCATGCTCTCTCTGCCCAGGCTCCAGGAGGTCAGCCTGCATTCCAACCCGCTCCGCTGTGACTGCCTCTTCCACTGGGCCGCACAGGTCGTTTCCCGCCCTCACAGGAATACGCCAGCAAAGAACGAGCAGCAAACATCTCGGGTGGTACGTTTCATTCAACCTCAGGCGACACTGTGCTTGGAACCTCCAGAACTGAAGGCTCGCAGAGTGAGAGACGTGTCCTCCAGGGAGATGTCTGCCTCTTGCCTCCCTTCAATCCCCAACACCTCCCTTCCCTCCAGTGTGGGCGTCAGAGAAGGAGGAAAGCTGCTTTTGCACTGTCGAGCTCTTGCAGATCCTCATCCTCAGCTTTATTGGGTCACTCCGTCAGGCTTGAGACTTGGACCTGCACCGGACAACATGTCGAAGGGATCAGCAGTTTCTTCCTCCACAGGATTCAACTCATCTGCCTCCAGCCGGGCTCAAGGTGATACCTCCTCCAAACGCTACATCCTACAACCTGAGGGAACGCTTGAGATCCCAAAAGTCGCCAGCCGAGAGGCCGGCTTGTACACTTGCATAGCTGAGAATTATCTGGGGGCGGATACACGCAGTGTTACTGTGACCGTCCACGGTAGGGTGAAGTCAGGAAAGAGGATGGCGGCTTCCAACCTGAAGGCTCGTTCATTAGTCAGAGCTAATTCCAAGATGGAAGTGGTGGAAGTCGGAGCTCACTTTTCTGTTTTGTCCTGGCAAAACAGGTGCAATTTCCCCTCCACCCGTTTATCCTGGCAAGCCATGAGCTCAGATGCACATGCTCCCGCCTACACCACACGCATCCTCGCAGGCACACGGAGCTTCAACCTGACCCACCTGCAGGCGGAGACATTCTACAGAGCGTGTTTACATCTGGGAAGCCGTGAGGGTGCCAAGACCGGCGGCAGCAGAAGCAGAGCGAGCGGGAAACCTCGGTGCGTCTCGTTCAGGACGAACAAGGCAGCGGAGCCTCGGGCAAGCCTGCAGCTCAGCCCAGAGGTGTCGTCTGCCGCAGCGACACTTCTGATGATCCTGGCGCTCATGCTGCTGCTGCTGGCCGGCCAGGGACGGGACAACGGGAAGCACAACCGTGCTCTTTTTCAGGAAATCCAAAGTCATAAGGCTGTGATCATCGTGCAGAAGACGGTAGGGAGCGACAGGAAACAGCCGAGCGAGAAAGTGTTGTTCCATCACGACTGCTGAGCTCACCTGGCAAACAAATCAAGAATCACAGTGGTGTGGGGAAGATTTGTTTTTATTTTATATCAAGTATGTACAGTACAATTGTGTATAATTACCAGCGGTCCTAAATAATTCTCCAACCCAAACCTCCGCACTCACATCAGTGAATAAATCAGAGGCTGCGGGTGCGAAAATCAAAAAGACCGGATTCCATCCAGGGACAAATGAAGAGGAGAGACACTCCGACATTCTGGGTGTTTGTTACATTTCCTGTCTATAATGTTTCACCGACTGAATCAAGATGTAACCGAGCAGATGAAAAAATGTCTATAGAAAAACGACTGCTTGTTATGGTCTTGTACGTCAAAGTGATCGATGCTTAGCACTCAATGTCTAGGACTGGATCATGCGCCACTCTCCGTGTTGCGATACAGGACTCCTCGCCAAACATCTTCTTTCAGCATTCAAGTCATATCCAAGTGATTGTGTCAAATTCTATTTTGACCTATTATGAAATAAATCTTTTTAATTTAACCGTGACTGTTCTCCTTTATTACCAGCATGATAAAGTTATGTCTATAATGTGCATACAGTGGAATCTCCACTTACCAACGCCTCTATTGCCACCTTTCGGTTTACAAACTTTTCCATCGGGCCAAATCTGCTTTTCTGTGTGCGAACCATGCCCGCTTGAAGCCAGCAGGGCAGTTATTTTGAATAAATCACTTCCTGCGCCCACTTTGAAGAGGCGGTGCTCCCTACGGCACATCCTGTTTACGTCCTGTACACACGGGCGCGGCCATTTCAAAAAGCTTCTGACGTTTATTTCCACAATTGTCGCACCTTGCGTCGGTCAGAACCGAGTCAGTCTGTCTTAGAGATCACTTTGTGTGGTCAGAAACACTCTATATTAGAGATGTCCGATAATGGCTTTTTTGCCAATATCCGATATTCCGATATTGTCCAACTCTTAATTACCGATTCCGATATCAACAGATACCGATATATACAGTCGTGGAATGAACACATTATTTTGCCTAATTCTGTTGTGATGCCCCGCTGGATGCATTAAACAATGTAACAAGGTTTTCCAAAATAAGAGAACAACTTCAACTCAAGTTATGGAAAAAAGTGCCCTCATGGCACTGCCATATTTATTATTGAAGTCACAAAGTGTGTTATTTTTTTTAAACATGCCTCAAAACAGCAGCTTGGAATTTGGGACATGCTCTCCCTGAGACAATCCTGACACCCACTACAACTATGAGAAATACTATACTTTGACTTTCACAAAGTGCATTATTATTATTATTATTTTTTTAAACATGCTTAAAAACAGCTACAAAAACAATGAAAGCACATAGCTTCAGTCCAGAGTATACTAGAGTAATAAAGTAAACACTAACACAGTCCTCCTTTAGTGCAAGACTGCCTGGTATACTGTATAACAGGAAATTATAAACTGGGCTCAATCTGCCCTGCTCTAACATATTCGTATGAGTAACACAAATGTGCTGCAAGCTAGTGGTGAGTGCTTGAAGTGGCCTAGCAGTCAGCCAGAGCTTCTGAAATGCTGTGTTGAGACAGGGCACCTCTGTTCACTGCAAGCTGCAAAGTGTGCGCCATGCAGGGCAGACTATCCACATCAAACTCCACCGTAGTTTTTTCCAGACTGCGTGCGTTGTCCCTGACCACAACGTGAGCTTTCGCCTTGGGGTGGTTTTTGTTGTATTTTTGTTTTTTCTCGGCTGAGTCTTTAAGCGACAACTCTGTGGTACTACTTTTTTTCCGTGTTTCTTTTCATCCATCTTCTGCTTGTATTCATCCTGTATCTCCTTATGATTCTTGAAGAGGTGGGAGATCAAATTGCTCGTATTAAAGGAAGACGTCTTGGTTCCTCCTCGCATAACCAACTTTTTGCAGTCATTGCAAATTGCCAGTTTTTTATCAGTCAGACACACTTTAAAATAATCCCAAACCATAGACATGGGGGCACCTGCTGATTGGGCTGGGCATTGCTCTGGTGTATCGTCAAATTCGTAAGACGATGGCAGCCACTCAAGGAGCCCAAAGGCTGTTTGTCGCAATGGAAGGTTTGGGCCGGGCTGTGGGATCATAGTCTGTGGCGATTTCTGAACCGAATCGCGAGATGGATCACATAATGGAGAAGCTTGCTGAAAAGGAAAAATGTAATATGAGAGCAGCCAGCATGGACGAATAGAACAGACAAGTCATTGTAATGTCTGCTCGCGAAAAACAAACATTCTAATCTATGATTTGACCCCCCTCGAATGGCCTTGACGCTGTGAACAACAGGAACAGGCTGTTCTGAAAACACCCCCGAGGACACCTCCATGATGGACGCTTTTGACCTCCCTCCCTCCCTCCCTCCTCAACGACACCTGGAGTTGAACTTTTGCTTGCATGCAGAACGGCCCCGCCCCTCTGTTGCGAGTCGTCGTGATTAGTGGTTAGGATTCGGCGCTCTCACCGCCGCGACCCGGGTTCGATTCCCGGTCAGGGAACTTGCTTCAACCTACTCAGTGGCCTAGTGGTTAGAGTGTCCGCCCTGATATCGGTAGGTTGTGAGTTCAAACCCCGGCCGGGTCATACCAAAGACTATAAAAATGGGACCCATTACCTCCCTGCTTGGCACTCAGTATCAAGGGTTGGAATTGGGGGTTAAATCACCAAAAATGATTCCCGGGCGCGGCTACGCTGCTGCCCACTGCTCCCCTCACCTCCCAGGGGGTGATCAAGGGGATGGGTCAAATGCAGAGGACAAATTTCACCACACCTAGTGTGTGTGTGACAATCATCGGTACTTTAACTTTTTTAACTTTAACTTTAAATGTAACGTGTTTATGTGTGCATTGCATGGAGGTTTTTCCCCCACTCCAGACTAGGCCCCCTTAGGAGCCCAGTCTCGATTGTATTTTTTTACTCATCTTCTTCCCCAGCGTTTTAGCTTTTTCTTATCTTTTACGGGGCGCCTTTGGCGACCCATCAGCGTTCCTGTTCTGTAACCCTGTACACTGTTTGTCTAATCTTGAACGGGTTTGTGCTGAAAACATAGTTTCGTTGTACTTGTGCAATGACGATAAAGTCCTATCCTATCCTATCCTATGGTGTCGTTAGTCAGTCACCGAGCGAGCTGGCTTTTTAGCCACGGCTACAGCACCGGCAACAACACACTCTTGTTGTTGTTATTCTGCGCTCGCGGCGGTTTGATGAGGTCATCAAGCGTCGCCAGTCAACCTCATGCTGCAGACGTCAACTCCTGTGTTGTGTGTGGGAGAGGGGAGAGGGGAGGGGCTGCTGACTACTTCTCCCTACGTCTGTGTTTTACCGGATATGTACCGCTCCGTACAGCGGCGTTTTAAAAAGTCATACATTTTACTTTTTGAAATGGTCACTTCCTGTCAATGAGAAAGGACGCAAAGAAAAAAGGCTCCGCTTCTGATACCGGAGTTTTTGTTAAGTCTGAAGATTTTGACCACTGATTTGCGATCACAGCCACAGAAGAGTCACCTGGCATCTTCAATCTGATTTTGGTCAGTTGAGAGGCACTGATACGCTGAAATAAGGCGAGTTGGAAGAGCCGTTAGCCTCAAGCCAACGGCGCCTCCCGCAGTTCAAAGCGGTTGCCTAGCAACCAAAAGCTACGGCGAGTTTACAGCTGTTTTAAAGTGATCCCGACGTCGCAGAGTGATATAAGTTGACAGGCTGACACCTCAAATTGATCTCTGAATGGCGCAAGGTACGAAATTGTTGAAAAAACAAGTTAAAAGTGCCGCAAGTCGCTAAAGAAGTAACTGCCGTTAAGACATAAGAGGCACTGACGTCAGCGACTGCCGCGATGCCAAAAGTTAAAGGATTGACTGGAAAGACTGATTTGAACCTGGGCACAGGACATGATGGGAATCAAGAAGGGATACTACAAAAACTATTCCAGGAATTTAAAGAAGAAATGATAGAAAAATGGGAAGAAATGATGGATGGATGGAAAGAGGATATGAAAGAAATGAAAGAAGAAATGAAAGAAATGAAAAAAGAGAACAACTCCAGAAATAAAGAAGCCACTGAAATGAGCAAACAAATGAAGACCCTTCAAGAAGACAACAACATGCTGAGGAACATCATAGATGAAATGGATCAGGATATTAACTGAAAGTAACACAGAACTGTAAGTATTGTAACATTCTGAAGGATTATTATGTTTTCAACCAATTAAAGTCTAATTCCAAGAAGCAAGGGCAAAAAATAAATAGAAAAATAAAAGTTAAATAAAAAATACAAATGCAAATAAAAACAATTTTTTTTGTTGCCATTTTTAGTGTTTAAATTGTGTTTATTAAATATGTAAACACATCAATGTGCAGGAAACTTAGCTTAATAAAAAAAAAAAAATTTTACACTTAATTTTTATTTGCATTTGTATATTTTATTTAAAATAACAGCAGTTTGGCGTAATGACCCTGACATAGATAAAGGCTTACCTTGGTAATAACGGAGGCAAAAAGGAAGCAGCTAATAATAATAAGTCAACATTAAAGTGTAAATATTTGACATTTATTGACAGAAAACTCCATTACTGCAATACAACAGCATATATATATATATATATATACACACTGCACATATTTAGACGTTTCATTTGTTGCTAACACCTAGCATGACTAGCAAACGCGGCGTCCGACTGTTAGCATATCTCATTTCTAACGCTAAAGTCACTGCAGTTTACGAGGCGCCCCAAATGTCAGGTCACCTCTCCGCTAGCCGCTTCTTACCATCACAAAATACAAAAGCATGACGACACACGTTAGCAGCCAAGTTTATTCAATATTTCACAAACATGAGGAGGGGCTTATGGAGCCACAATGCAACATTTAGCACACCAAGTAATGTTACTCGTTCTTCTCACAGTGTACCATGGTTTACAAAAATATAATTCTATTCAGAATGACATCATTGATTAAACGTGTTCTTACCATGTGGGATGACTTCTCCAACTCAAAGGTTCTGTTGGATAGATGAGTACCTTAAAGGCCTACTGAAACCCACTACTACCGACCACGCAGTCTGATAGTTTATATATCAATGATGAAATCTTAACATTGCAACACATGCCAATACGGCCGGGTTAACTTATAAAGTGCAATTTTAAATTTCCCCGCTAAACTTCCTGTTGAAAATGTCTATGTATGATGACGTATGCGCGTGACGTCAATCGTTGAAACGGGAAGTATGCGGACACATTGAATCCTATACAAAAAACTCTGTTTTCATCTCAAAATTCCACAGTATTCTGGACATCTGTGTTGGTGAATCTTTTGCAATTTGTTTAATGAACAATGAAGACTGCAAAGAAGAAAGTTGTAGGTGGGATCTGTGTATTAGTGGCAGACTACAGCAACACAACCAGGAGGACTGAGAGGTGGATAGCAGACGCGCTAGCCGCCAAACTCACCTTAACTTCCTCCGTCTCCAGGCCGCCGAATGCATCTGTGATCAGGTGAAGTCCTTCGTCGCACCGTCGATCGCCGGGGCGCAGGTGAGCACGGGTGTTGATGAGCAGATGAGGGCTGGCTGGCGTAGGTGGATAGCTAATGTTTTTAGCATAGCTCTGTGAGGTCCGGTTGCTAAGTTAGCTTCAATGGCGTCGTTAGCAACAGCATTGTTAACCTTCGCCAGGCTGGAAAGCATTAACCGTGTATTTACAGGTCCATGGTTTAATAGTATTCTTGATCTTCTATCTATCCTTCCAGTCAGGGGTTTATTTCTTTTGTTTCTATATGAAGTTAAGCACGATGCTATCACGTTAGCTAGGCTGACCATACGTCCTCTTTTCCCCGGACATGTCCTCTTTTGCGTGTGTGTCCGGGCGGGGTTTCTTAAATGCCTCAAATGTCTGGCATTTTGAGTTAGGGTTGCATGTATTTTCAATATACGTCTTGGGCAGGGATCGGCAACCCCTAACAACTAAATTAAGGGCGTGCCGTGATGGCACTGCATATATTATCCTCTATTACTTGCACAAACAGCATGCCAGCCCGGCCTCATGTTGTATGAAGCTTTAACTTGCACACGTGGGAGACAGCAAGGCATACTTGCTCAACAGCCACACAGCTTACACTGACGGTGACCGTATAAAACAACTTTAACACTGTTACGTTACAAATATGCGCCACACTGTGAACCCACACCAAAAAAGAATGACAAATACATTTCTGGAGAATCTCCGCACCGTAACAACATAAACACAACACAACAAATACCCAGAATCCCATGCAGCCCTAACTCTCTAACCTCAACCGACGCACGGAGGGGGTGGGGGGTGGGGGGGTGATGTGTGTGTGTGTGTGTGTGTGGGGGGGGGGGGGGGGGGGTTGGTGCTAGCGGGGCGTGTAGACTGGGAGAGTTAGGGCTGCATGGGATTCTGGGTATTTGTTGTGTTGTGTTTATGTTGTGTTACGGTGCGGAGGTTCTCCAGAAATGTATTTGTCATTCTTTTTTGGTGTGGGTTCACAGTGTGGCGCATATTTGTAACGTAACAGTGTTAAAGTTGTTTTATATGGTCACCGTCAGTGTAAGCTGTGTGGCTGCTGACCAAGTAAGCTTTGCTGTCATTTTCGTGTGAAAGCAGGAGATGCATTCAACATGTGGCCGAGTAGGTACGCTGTTTAAGCAGGCTGTAGAGGGCGCTAAAGGCAGTGCCATCACGCCCAAATTTCGGGTGTCTCCCGGGAAAAGTGGGAGGATTGGCAACTATGACGCTGTTGAACGCCATTCATGTAAATCTCGCGGGCCGCACTAACTTTAAACTGTCATATTAAAGTGCGGGCCGGGGCGCGTGTCTGAGACCCCTAGTTTAAACATAGCACAAAGCAATAAAAAGCTTTGTATACAGTGTTATTTCATTTTAAATTTCAAAAGAGTTTTGAGGCTCCCATTGTTTTCTTTCATTTGTGAAACTCGTCAAAATGGCTCTTTGAGTGATAAAGGTTGCCGACCCTAGACTCTAGGGTTAAGTTAAGAAGGGGTTAAACAAAACAAGCTGTGAAGGTGCACACGCAGAAACATTCGTGAGGGAGGGGCAGAGACACAGAGCGAGAGAGCTAGTGAGTGGAGACAGACATGAAAACAAGAAATGCCGAAAAGTAAATGCAACTTCACGGATGATTTGCGGAAAAAATATTTGTGTTTTGGTCCTGGCCGTGACACATGGGAAGCACAATGCACTGTGTGCAAAGCAGGAACGTGTATATCTGTGGCAAATAAAGATCTACAAGCCCATATCGACACTACAAAGCACAAAACAGCTGTGCAGGGCGAGAGCTCGTTAATGACAACCTTTTTCCAAAACACCTCATAGAATGTGAGATATAACAGGATAATGCATACATTTGTCATTTGTTTTCAAAACGCTTACAAAAAAGTGGTACCCCAAAAATTTACTGTGGGACCCCATTTGTATGATTTGATGGGGTCCCTGGGACCCCATTTTGAAAATTCCTAGCGCCAACACTACTGTCAACATAGGAGAAAAAATGCTTTATTTAAATAAATATATTACTTATGAAGCAAGTTCGAGTATCATTGGCAAATTTTCACCTAGTCCCGGCCTTGGCGTGCTGCCCGCTTTGGCACGCATATATGTGTCCTCTTTTTGGGATTTCAGAATATGGTCAGCCTACGTAGCTAAAGTGTTTCGCCGATGTATTGTCATGGAGATAAAAGTCACTGTGAATGTCCATTTCGCGTTCTCGACTCTCATTTTCAAGAGGATATAGTATCCGAGGTGGTTTAAAATACAAATCCGTGATCCACAATAGAAAAAGGAGAGAGTGTGGAATCCAATGAGCCAGCTTGTACCTAAGTTACGGTCAGAGCGGAAAAAGATATGTCTTGCACTGCATTCTAGTCTTTCACTCTAACGTTCCTCATTCACAAATCTTTCATCCTCGCTCAAATTAATGGGGTAATCGTCGCTTTCTCGGTTCGAATCGCTCTAGCTGCATTGAAAACAATGGGGAAATGTGAGGAGCCTTTCAACTGTTGACGTCACGCTACTTCTGGTACAGGCAAGGCTTTTTTTATCAGCGACCAAAAGTTGCAACTTTATCGTCGATGTTCTCTACTAAATCCTTTCAGCAAAAATATGGCAATATCGCGAAATGATCAAGTATGACACATAGAATGGATCTGCTATCCCCGTTTGACTAAAAAAAATTCATTTCAGTAGGCCTTTAATATCACCACTACACAACTCAGGTAAATATCCAGTTTTAAATATTTCAAACAACATAAACCAGTTTAACGCTGACTGGTTACGGAACAATCAGCACTTTTTGCAGCTTTAAATACTTCTATAGAAATACTTACAGTACGTAATATCCACTCCATGTAAACACTAGTTGAAATATACAACCTCTTCACCACTGCTAGTGGTTGAAATCATGACATTAATAGGATTTATATCTTATTACAGGTAACAAAATCATGTTTTTGATGAATGTTTTGATGAAACAAAAAAAGGTTCCTATAATAGAAGTCGCTGTCAGTGTTTGGAAATAATAATAATAATAATGATAATAATAATGATAATAATAATAATAATAATAATAATAGTCATAATAAGAATAATAACGGAATAATAGTAATAATAATAATAATAATGATAACAATAGTAATAATAATAATGATAATAATAATAATAATAATAATAACAATAACAGTAATAATGATACTATTGTATCATTATTCATCATTAACAGTTTTTTTCTTAGAAACTGTTATGATAACAATAATGTTGATATTATTATCATTATTAATAATAACAATAATTATTATAATAATAATGATACTAATAATAATAACAATAATAGTAATGATAATAACAATAACAATAATAGCAATAATAATAATAATAATAATGATACTATTATTATTATTATTAATAATAATAATAATAAATAATAATAATAATAGTAAAATGAGGTGGAAAGTGGAGATAAAAGTGTGGAACACGCCCACACGCGCACTCGGCACAGATGATGCGGACGAGTCATAAAAAGCATTGTAAGCACAAAAAAAAGCAAGTTTAAAAGAAACTACCGTATTTTCCGGACTATAGGTCGCTACATTTTTTTCCCCCACGCTTTGAATCCTGCGGCTTATAAAAGAGTGCGGCTAATTTACTGTTTTTTCTTCGCTGACGGCCATAATGTTTTGTACTCGACAAATAGTTTTCATTAAAGAAGGAAGCTGAAGAGGTGTTTTTGTTTTGGATGCAGGTGCCGGCCGTTAAAAATGGACTTCCTGTTTCGTGCTTCGAACCAAAAGTATAACCGTTCGTGGCATTTCTGCTCGTATGGATTCTCAATTCATCGCTCCCAGCAAGGTTTGTAAGTTTTACAATATAACTAAAGCAATTCTTACTTACTAAATCGTCCCATGTGTGATGTCTGTAGGAGTGTTTTCTGGCTAATAGTACGTGCTATCGTAATGTAATCAAGCAGATAGCTGATATGCTAACACGTTTACTTTTTGTATTGTTTCAGTTTCACAAATTCCTCGGTAAATTCAACAAAGCGTCACCGTGGAGTTATTGAGTCTGTTTAGATTATTGGAGAGCTAGCTTCTGTAGCTAGTGGGTTCATGACAATGACTTCTGCTTTGTCTGATCAACCATTTTACTGCTGTGTTACAGACACCGTTTGGAAACAATTAAGGTATGTAAATAAACATTTATAAAATATTTCGTACCGGTAAATATCTGCGGCTTAAAGTCTGGTGCGGTTAATATACGTAAACATATTTATTTATTCGAAGGTTTAGTGGGTGTGGCTTAAACACTGGTGCGCTCTATAGTCCCGGAAAGTAAAGCACTTAAGAATGCAGCACACACGCACATTCTTGACCTTTACAATCAAACATCTCAGCTGTAATTGTACGTGAAGTTGTACGAGCTGGGCTCCTTGGGAACAGGGGGCG
>NC_084731.1:59024188-59036688 GCF_033978785.1 Entelurus aequoreus
TTATAATTGTAAAGGACAATGTTTTATCAACTGATTGCAATAATGTAAATTTGTTTTAGCTATTACATGAACCAAAACTATGACTTATTTTATCTTTGTGAAAATATTGGACACAGTGTTTTGTCAAGCTTATGAGATGCGATGCAAGTGTAAGCCACTGTGACACTATTGTTCAATGAGGAATTTTTAATCACTGCTATGTTGAAATTGTAACTAATATTGATACTGTTGTTGATAATATTCATTTTTGTTTCACTACTTTCGGATTGTTCTGTGTCGTGTTTGTGTCTCCTCTCAATTGCTCTGTTTATTGCAGTTCTGAGTGTTGCTGGGTCGGGTTTGGTTTTGGAATTGGATTGCATTGTTATAGTATTGCTTTGCATTATTTTGTTGGATTGAGTAATAAAAATTAAAAAAAATTAAAAATATATATATATAGTATATATACACATATATATATATATACATATACATTTATATATATATATATATATATATATATATACATATACATATATATATATATTAAAAAAATAAAAATACAAAATAAAAATAAAAAACGATTTTTGAAAAATGAGAATCGATACTGAATCGTACAACATGAGAATCGCGATTTGAGTTCGAATCGATTTTTTCCCACACTCCTAATACATACATATATATATATATATATATATATATATATATATATATATATATATATATATATATATATATATATATATATATATATATATAAAAGGGTTGTACGGCATACTAGTAAAGTACCGCGGTACTGCTGAATCATAATCGGTACAGTACTCTGAAAAATACCGGTTCTCTTTCTCTTTTCTTTTAAATCTGCATCACGACGCACTGTCGTCACGTCGTGACATTGCACGTTTTAGGAGCAGAGGAGCATGTTCAGCAACGCACAATCACGTAGTACTTACAAGGAGAAACAGAGTAGAAACATAAAGGGAAAATGGCTGCATTTTGGTCTAAAGAGTAAAGATAAAGGTAAAGTTATAACACTGAAACGCCCTCAGGAAGAGGTGTTGAGTTGAGTTGAGTTTGAGTTTATTTGGAACATGCAAGCATACAACATGATACATCACAATTTCCAGTTTCTCTTTTCAACATGTTCGAAAAGGAGTAGGAAGAAGCAGAGCTTATTTAATCCTACCCCTTTTCTTTTACATAACAGTTGCTAAAACATTTGTTCACTTCCTGTTCTCAATTTATTCACAATATACTCCATAAGTATTCACAATAAAAATAAATAAATAAATAATAATTGGTGAAGTGAGTTATATTTCATATGATGAGATAAATAAGATTATTTTGAGAATGAAAGAATGGATTAAATACATTCAGAATGTTTATCATGGTTCTTCTTCTTTGTACTTTGTAAACACTTTAAGTTTGAAGAGTTTCTTGAAGTGGATCATATTAGTACATTGTTTGATTGCTTTGCTTAATCCATTCCATAATTTAATTCCACATACAGATATACTGAATGTTTTAAGTGTTGTACGTGCATACAAATGTTTTAAATTACATTTTTCTCTAAGATTGTATTCCTCCTCTTTTTGTGTAAAGAATTGTTGTATATTTTTGGGTAGCAGATTATAGTTTGCTTTGTGTATAACTTTAGCTGTTTGCAACTTCATTATGTCGTGGAATTTCAGTATCTTTGATTCAATAAATGAAGGGTTTATATCTATATCCAACATTATGTATTATTCTAATTGATCTTTTTTGTAACACCATTAATGAATGAAGTGTACTTTTGTAGTTATTTCCCCATATTTCTACACAGTAACTCAGATATGGTAACACTAGTGAGCAGTAGAGAATATGAAGAGATTTTTGGTCGAGAACATGTTTTGCTTTATTCATTATTGACGTGTTTCTTGCTACTTTATGTTGTATATTTTTTACATGAGATTTCCAGTTCAATTTTTTTTATCAATCAATATACCTAGAAATGTGGTTTCATTTACTCTTTTAATTTCTATTACATCTATTTGTATTTGTGTTTGACTTTCTCTTCTACTGTTACCAAATAGCATTCTTTTAGTTTTACTGAGATTCAAAGACAGTCTGTTTTTGTCAAACCATCTTTTTAATTTGTTCATTTCTTCTGTTATTATTTGTATTATCTTCTGTGTTCTCTCCTGAACAAAACGCTGTTGTATCATCCGCAAAAAATACTAACTTTAAATATTTTGTAACTTTACAAATGTCATTTATATAGAGATTGAATAATTTAGGTCCTAGTATTGATCCCTGAGGTACACCACAGGATATATTTAGCGTTGTAGATGTGTGTTCGCCTAGCTTCACGTATTGTTTCCTGTTCGTTAGATAACTTCTTATCCAGTTTAAGACTAACCTTCTGATGCCATATCGTTCAAATTTTTTTATTAAAAAAAAATTGTAATTAAATGTGTCAAATGCTTTAGTTAGATCCATAAACACTGTTGCCGCACATCCATCCGCAGTCGACAGTGTTTTAGCTACTTCTGAATCACTAATCCTGGCCTCCATGGCGACAAATAAAGTAAAATTCTTACAAGTATTATCCCTGCAGGATGAGGAATAGCTAAACATGCTTCACTACACACCGTAGGAGGATACAATAGCTCACCGGTGTCACAAAATAATAGAATATAAATAATACAATATGTTACTGCATACGTCAGCAGGCTAATTAGGAGCCTTCGTTTGTTTACTTACTACTAAAAGACAAGTTGTCCAGTATGTTAACTATTTTATTTAAGGACTAAATTATTCTTTGATTGCAATAATAAACATATGTTTAATGTACCTCAAGATTTTTTTGTTGAAATAAAGCCAATAATGACATTTTTTGTGGTCCCCTTTATTTAGAAAAGTATTGAAATACATTTTGGCACCGGTACCAAAATATTGGTATCTGGACAACATACAGACATATATGTATATATACATACACATATATATATATATATAAAAACATACATATACATATATATGTACATATACACACATATATATATATATATATATATATATACCGTATATATATATATATATATATATATATATAAACATACATATATATATAAAAACATACATATACATATATATGTATATATATATACATATATATACACACATATATACGTATATATATACATATGTGGAGGGGGGCGTGGTCGCACGTTCCCTGCGGGCGGGGTGTGTGCTGGGGCCGGCCATGAAGCAGCAGACAGGTGAGTGGATGGCTCAGCTGGAATGAGTTATCTAATCACCTGTTCCTTTATTAGCAACGTCAGAGACCATGGCTCAGCTGGAATGAGTTATCTAATCACCTGTTCCTTTATTAGCAACGTCAGAGACCATGAGAGGGGGAGAGCCGGGAAGCACGGAAGGAAGGACAGAGGAGGAGAGGGCTGAAAAGCCAACAAGAGACATTGTATGTGAGAGGAGCTGAAAAGCCAACAAAAGACATTGTATGTGAGAAGAGCTGAAAAGCCAACAAAAGACATTGTATGTGCGAAGGGCTGAAAAGCTCAAGAGAGACTTGTGTAAGAAATTAAAACAATTGTAAAACCCACACCAGAGAGTGTTGTGCCTTCCCCGGTGGTCCAAGAGGAACCCGAGACAGAGACATCTCACAGTGGCACCCAACAAGGCGGACCACAGAAGGTATGTCGACAACATCCCCGCTGGAGGCACTGGGCCAAGTGCTGGCCGAGGTGTCGGCGGCAAGCTGGCAGCAGACACAGGTGCTGCAGGCGCTAATGGACAGAGCAGAGGCGGCGGGAGGGATGTCCTCCATGAAACGCATGGTGGAGGGGGAGGACCCCCAGACACTCCTCGATGTCTTCGAGGCCACGGCGACATCATGCAAGTGGCCGGAGGAGGAATGGGGCGCGAAACTGCTGCCGCTCCTGGTGGGGGAGGGGGCGCCTCTGGAGCGGCGACCACGCCCGGCGGAGCCACCCGGAGCCCGCGAACAGGTTCCCCACGTGGGCATGGAAAAAGAACACACACCCACACGCACCCAGAGACACACAAGGGGGGACACACGGGGTTATAACATCTCTCCGATATGTGAATTCTAGGGTACCGGCGCTGCGGAGAAAGGGCTTCCCTCGCAGATGGCACCTCAAACACCAGGGCCGGTGTGCTGGAGGTGCGGACGGCCCGGGCACGTGCGCCGGGAGTGCTCCGTAATGGAGGTGGGGCAGGTGATGCGGGTTGTCGGGCCTCCAGCACCCGCCCCCGATCGGGGGGAGACGTACTGTGTCCCGGTAAGGGTACAAGGGAGTACATATCGGGTGATGGTGGATTCGGGCTGAAAACAGACCATGATCCACCAAAACCTGGTTCGACCCGGGGCGTTGAGGCAGGCGACACGGGGGAAAATTAGGTGTATTCATGGGGATGTGCACGAGTACCCTATGGTGCCAGTGGAAATGTTATATAATAATCAAAAGCATAACGTCAAGGTTGCCGTAAGCACACACCTTACGCACCCCGTAATTTTAGGGACGAATTGGCCGGGATTCAACCATTTGGTGACACAATGCGTGGGGGTGCGTTCACGGACAGTAGGAGAGGGGAGTATCCGCACAGTTCTCAGCGGCGACGCGGCTTCATCCGGTACTGCAGAGCGGGAACCGGCGGGGGCTTCGCGAGAGGCCCCCCCGGCCCCCCGGTGGCAACCTACTGAGGATTTTCCCCTCGAGCAGTCCCGTGATGAAACCTTGCGCGAGGCCTGGGACCAGGTGGATTATATTGACGGTCAGCTGGTGCGCCCGGGGAAAGCGCGGGTATTCCCCCATTTTTCAATTATTCGGGATAGATTATACCGAGTGGGCCGTGACACTCAAACCGGGGAGGAACACACCCAGTTGTTGGTGCCAAAAGGTGCAGCCCCAGGTAGATAAAACAGCGGCAATTGCGGCCTGTCCACCCCCCAAGACAAAAAAAGAGGTGAGGCAGTTTTTGGGACTGGCAGGTTATTACCGCCGGTTAATTTCCCGGTTCGCGGACTTGACCGGCCCACTGACTGACCTCACCCGAAAGGGTGCTCCAGAACTGGTCCAGTGGACGGAGCAGTGCCAGCGGGGGTTTGAGAAGGTAAAAACAGCACTCTGCGAGGAGCCAGTGCTGCACATGCCTAACTTTGACATCCCTTTCTGTCTGCAGGTTGACGCGTTGGGCCGGGGGCTGGGGGCGGTGCTGTCCCAGCGGGTGGGGGACGTCGACCGCCCCGTGCTGTACATCAGCCGGAAACTCTCGGACCGGGAGGCAAGGTACAGCACGGTGGAGAGGGAGTGCCTTGCCATCCGGTGGGCGGTCGGGCCCTCCGCTACTACCTGTTGGGGCGTGCATTCAGTCTCTGCTCGGACCACAAACCGCTCCAGTGGCTCCACCGCATGAAGGACGCCAACGCGCGGATCACCCGGTGGTATCTGGCATTACAGCCCTACAACTTCCGGGTGGTCCACAGGCCGGGTGCGCAGATGTCCGTGGCAGACTTCCTCTCTCGCCCCGCTATGGGGGGGGGGTGTGGGGGGGAGTGGGCGCGGCCGGACGGCTGCCCGGCCTGAGTCTAGCGGTGGAGGCATGTGGAGGGGGGCGTGGTCGCGCGTTCCCTGCGGGCGGGGTGTGTGCGGGGGCCGGCCATGAAGCAGCAGACAGGTGAGTGGATGGCTCAGCTGGAATGAGTTATCTAATCACCTGTTCCTTTATTAGCAACGTCAGAGACCATGAGAGGGGGAGAGCCGGGAAGCACGGAAGGAAGGACAGAGGAGGAGAGGGCTGAAAAGCCAACGAGAGACATTGTATGTGAGAGGAGCTGAAAAGCCAACAAAAGACATTGTATGTGAGAAGAACTGAAAAGCCAACAAAAGACATTGTATGTGCGAAGAGCTGAAAAGCTCAAGAGAGACTTGTGTACGAAAATTAAAACAGCTGTAAAACCCACACCAGAGAGTGTTGTGCCTTCCCCGGTGGTCCAAGAGGAACCCGAGACAGAGACATCTCACAACATATATATACAAACTCCGTTTCCATATGAGTTGGGAAATTGTGTTAGATGTAAATATAAACGGAATACAATGATTTGCAAATCCCTTTCAACCCATATTCAATTGAATGCACTACAAAGACAATATATTTGATGTTCAAACTCAAACTTGTTGGCTGCAACAGAAGCCAAAGTAGTTGGGAAAGGGCATGTTCACCACTGTGTTACATGGCCTTTCCTTTTAACAACACTCAGTAAACGTTTGGGAACTGAGGAGACACATTTTTTAAGCTTCTCAGGGGGAATTCTTTCCCATTCTTGCTTGATGTACAGCTTAAGTTGTTCAACAGTCCGGGGGTCTCCGTTGTGGTATTTTAGGCTTCATAATGCGCCACATTTTCAATGGGAGACAGGTCTGGACTACAGGCAGGCCAGTCTAATACCCACACTCTTTTACTATGAAGCCACGTTGATGTAACACGTGGCTTGGCATTGTCTTGCTGAAATAAGCAGGGGCGTCCATGGTAACGTTGCTTGGATGGCAACATATGTTGCTCCAAAACATGTACTTACCTTTCAGCATTAATGGTGCCTTCACAGATGTGTAAGTTACCCATGTCTTGGGCACTAATACACCCCCATACCATCAGATGCTGGCTTTTCAACTTTGCGCCTATAACAATCCGGATGGTTCTTTTCCTCTTTGGTCCGGAGGACACGACGTCCACAGTTTCCAAAAAAAATTTGAAATGGTGACTCGTCAGACCACAGAACACTTTTCCACTTTGTATCAGTCCATCTTAGATGAGCTCAGGCCCAGCGAAGCCGACGGTGTTTCTGGGTGTTGTTGATAAACGTTTTTCACCTTGCATAGGCATAACTTGCACTTACAGATGTAGCGACCAACTGTAGTTACTGACAGTGGGTTTCTGAAGTGTTCCTGAGCCCATGTGGTGATATCCTTTACACACTGATGTCGCTTGTTGATGCAGTACAGCCTGAGGGATCGAAGGTCACTGGCTTAGCTGCTTACGTGCAGTGATTTCTCCAGATTCTCTGAACCCTTTGATGATATTACAGACCGTGGATGGTGAAATCCATAAATTCCTTGCAATAGCTGGTTGAGAAAGGTTTTTCTTAAACTGTTCAACAATTTGCTCACGCATTTGTTGACAAAGTGGTGACCCTCGCCCCATCCTTGTTTGTGAATGACTGAGCATTTCATGGAATCTACTTTTATACCCAATCGTGGCACCCGCCTGTTCCCAATTTGCCTGTTCACCTGTGGGATGTTCCAAATAAGTGTTTGATGAGCATTCCTCAACTTTATCAGTATTTATTGCCACCTTTCCCAACTTCTTTGTCACGTGTTGCTGGCATCAAATTCTAAAGTTAAAGATTATTTGCAAAAAAAAAAAAAGTTTATCAGTTTGAACATCAAATATGTTGTCTTTGTAGCATATTCAACTGAATATGGGTTGAAAATGATTTGCACATCATTGTATTCCGTTTATATTTACATCTAACACAATTTCCCAACTCATGGAAACAGGGTTTGTATATATATATATATATCTATATATATATACATATATATAGATATATATAAATACAGTCGTGCTCATAAGTTTACATACCCTGGGATAATTTATGATTTCTTGGCCATTCTTCAGAGAATGTGAATAATAACACAAAAACCTTTCTTCGACTCATGCTTAAAGGCCTACTGAAACCCACTACTACCGACCACGCAGTCTGATAGTTTATATATCAATGATGAAATCTTAACATTGCAACACATGCCAATACGGCCGGGTCAACTTATGAAGTGCAAACATTTGGGGCGGTATAGCTCGGTTGGTAGAGCGGCCGTGCCAGCAACTTGAGGGTTGCAGGTTCGATCCCCGCTTCCGCCATCCTAGTCACTGCCGTTGTGTCCTTGGGCAAGACACTTTACCCACCTGCTCCCAGTGCCACCCACACTGGTTTGAATGTAACTTAGATATTGGGTTTCACTATGTAAAGCGCTTTGACTCACTTGAGAAAAAGCGCTATATAAATGTAATTCACTTCACTTCACTTCAATTTTAAATTTACCGCTAAACCTATCCCCTATCCTGTACAAAAAACTCTGTTTTCATCTCGAGATTCCACAGTATTCTGGACATCTGTGTTGGTGAATCTTTTGCAATTTGTTTAATGAACAATAGAGACTGCAAAGAAGAAAGTTGTAGGTGGGATCTGTGTATTAGCGGCGGACTACAGCAACACAACCAGGAGAAAAAAGATGGATAGCAGACGCGCTAGCCGCCGAACTCACCTTAACTTCCTCCGTCTCGCCGACCGCATCTGTGATCGAGTGAAGTCCTTCGTCGCACCGTCGATCGCTGTAACGCAGTTGAGCACGGGTGTTGATGAGCAGATGAGGGCTGGCTGGCGTAGGTGGATAGCTAATGTTTTTAGCATAGCTCTGTGAGGTCCGGTTGATAAGTTAGCTTCAATGGCGTCGTTAGCAACAGCATTGTTAACCTTCGCCAGGCTGGAACGCATTAACCGTGTATTTACAGGTCCATGGTTTAATAGTATTGTTGATCTTCTGTCTATCCTTCCAGTCAGGGATTTATTTATTTTGTTTCTATCTGCATTTGAGCCCGATGCTATCACGTTAGCTCAGTAGCTAAAGAGCTTCGCCGATGTATTGTCGTGGAGATACAAGTCACTGTGAATGTCCATTTCGCGTTCTCGACTCTCATTTTCAAGAGGATATAGTATCCGAGGTGGTTTAAAATACAAATCTGTGATCCACAATAGAAAAAGGAGAGAGTGTGGAATCCAATGAGCCAGCTTGTACCTAAGTTACGGTCAGAGCGAAAAAAGATATGTCTTGCACTGCATTCTAGTCCTACACTCTAACGTTCCTCATTCGCGAATCTTTCATCCTCGCTCAAATTAATGGGGTAATCATCGGTTTCTCGGTCCGAATCGCTCTAGCTGCATTGAAAACAATAGGAAAATGTGAGGAGCCTTTTAACTGTTGACGTCACGCTACTTCCGGTACAGGCAAGTCTTTTTTTATCAGCGAGCAAAAGTTGCAAATTTATCGTCGATGTTCTCTACTAAATCCTTTCAGCAAAAATATGGCAATATCGCAAAATGATCAAGTATGACACATAGAATGGATCTGCTATCCCTGTTTAAATAAAAAAAAATCATTTCAGTAGGCCTTTAATGGTTGTGTGAAGCTATTTATTGGCAAACAACTGTGTTTACTCTTTTTAAATCAAAATGACAAAAGAAAGTACCCAAATGACCCTGATCAAAAGTTTACATACCCCAGTGACTTTGATCTGATAACAGGCACAAAAGTTGACACAGACAGGTTTGAATGGCTAATCAAGGTTCCAATAGTCACCTGTGACATGTTTGTTTGTAATTAATGTGTGTGTATAAAAGGTCAGTGAGTTTCTGGGGTTCTGACAGACCATTGCATCTTTCATCCAGTGCTGGACAGATGTTTCTGGATTCTGAGTCATGGGGAAGGCAAAATAATTGTCAAAGGATCTGCGAGAAAAGGTAATTGAACTGCATAAAACAGGAAAGGGGTATAAAAAGATATCCAAGGAATTGAGAATGCCAATCAGCAGTGTTCAAACGCTGATTAAGAAGTACAAAATGAGGGATTCAGGTAGACCAGCAAAGATTTCAGCCACAACTGCCAGGAAAATTGTTGGAGATGCATAGAAAAATCCACAAATAACTTCAGCTGAAATACAGAAAATTGTGGTGTGGCTGTTTCAAGATGCACAATAAGGAGGCACTTGAAGAAAAATGGGCTGCATGGTCGAGTCGCCAGAAGAAAGCCATCACTCCAAATTACTTTGTTCCAGAAGATTTGAGGCTTGTCTCTGTGCTGTTTGGCGTAATGTAAGCGGGATACTTTGTGACATTTGCGCAGAAATGTTTTTTTTTCTAAAAACTATTCTGATTCTGGAATGGCAGATTCTTCCACTCTCGCTGCGGCGGCGCCCCCGGCAACCGGATTCTGGGCTATGTTTTTTCCACGCAAAGTTCGGGACCAAAGCTAGGCGGTGCCGTCCCCCGTTCAGTTTTTGTGGACCGCCAGCGCTCAGCAGTAGCCATGAGCTACTTTTACTGGCAGGCTGCTCTTCATCAAGGACTCCCTCTCTGAACTTCCCCCAGCCACTCACGGTTAAGGCTCTTAAGGAGTTCCTTGGCATGGTAAATTTTTACCATCGTTTCATTCCCCGGGCTGCTGACCTCATGCGGCCGCTGTATGATGCTGTTAAAGGAGCTGCTCCCAAGCACATGGTGGACTGGTCTGACGCGCGGCACAGTGCTTTTGTGGGGGCCAAGTCTGCTCTTGCTAACGCTACCCTGCTGGCACACCCATTACCCGATGCTCCTATTGCAATCACCACGGACGCGTCAGACTATGCTGTAGTTGCAGTGCATGACCACTGGGTGGGTGGCACTTGGCAACCTTTGGCTTTCTTTAGCAGGCAGTTGCACTCCTGCGAGAGGAAAAATAGCACATTTGACCGTGAGCTCCTTGGCCTCTATCTGGCCATACGCCATTTCCGTTCGTTGCTTGAAGGCCGGCCTTTCACAGTTTTTGTGGACCACAAACCCCTCACTTTCGCGATGGCCAAGACGGCTGAACCGTGGTCGGCTCGGCAACAGAGGCACCTCTCCTACGTCTCAGACGGACATCCAGCACCTTGCTGGTAAGAGCAATGTCGTTGCTGACTGCCTTTCCCGAGCCGTCGCGGGCGCTGTCCATGTGGGGCTCGATTTTGCACAAATGGCAGTTTACATCCAAGCTCTGAAGGCTGCAGCCACAGGGCTACGGTTGTCTGAGGTCCCATTTGAGGACACAGGGGTTACGCTCCTTTGTGAAGTCGCTACTGGTCGGCCACGGCCCCTTCTGCCTGCCATTTGGAGGCGGCGCGTGTTTGACTCCATCCACGGCCTTTCCCACCCTGGGAGGAAACCTTCCCAGCGGCTAGTAGCTGCAAAATTTGTCTGGCGTGGACTGAAAAAAGACGTTAGGGACTGGGCTTCCACATGTGTGGCATGCCAGCGCTCAAAAGTGCACTGCCACACGCGGGCTCCACTGGCACCGTTTACGGTTCCGGAACGCCGTTTTGACCATGTCAATGTGGACCTGGTCGGGCCTCTCCTATCCTCATGCAGCTGCACATACCTCCTCACGATGGTCGACAGGACCACCCGCTGGCCGGAGGCAGTACCTCTGACGTCCGCCACCTCCGCAGAGGTGGCGCGCGCGTTCATTGGTACGTGGGTTGCCCGTTTTGATACCCCGTCCGACATATCATCCGACCGGGGCTCTCAGTTCACTTCTGAGCTCTGGGCCGCTGTGGCCGAGAGCTTGGCAGTGGAACTCCACCACACGACGGCGTATCACCTACAGGCCAATGGTGTGTGTGAGCGATTTCACAGATCCATGAAGGCAGCACTCAGGGTGTCCCTGAAAGACAGTGCTTGGGTAGACAAACTCCCTTGGGTGATGCTGGGGCTTCGGACTGCCCCCAAGGAAGACCTGCAATCTTCCTCGGCAGAGGTGGTGTATGGCCAGCCCCTGCGAGTGCCAGGTGACTTTATTCCTAGCACGACGGCACCTTGGTCCGCCAGTGAGCAGCTCGCTCCTCGATGCCGCCAAGGGTTTTGCCCCCATCCCCACTTCTCAACACTGCCTTACGCCATCTCATGTTCCCGCTTCTTTAAGGAGAGCAGCATTTGTTTTTGTCCGCCACGACGCCCACCGCGGCGGCCCCCTTCAGCCTCCTAACAATGGGCCATTTCGCGTCCTAGAGAGCGGGGACGAACATTTTCTATTGGATATCAGGGGTCGGTCTGAAAAAATCACGGTGGACCGCCTGAAAGCGGCCCACTTGGATTTTAGTCAGCCGGTTACCACGGCCGTACCCCCACACCAGGGTCGTCCGCCCGCTCTACTTAGGCCCCATGATCAGAGGTGGGTAGAGTAGCCAGAAATTGTACTCAAGTAAGAGTACTGTTACTTTTGAGATTTATTACTCAAGTAAAAGTAAAGAGTAGTCACCCAAATATTTACTTGAGTAAAAGTAAAAAGTATGTTGTGAAAAAACTACTCAAGTACTGAGTAACTGATGAGTAACCTGTTTGTTTAATGATGACGGCAACAAATAATACACAAAAACATAAAAATAGCAATGAGCCAATTCAGAGCCAGGAATATCTCTTAAGCAACTAAAACTTAGACTTAGACTTCCTTTTTATTGTCATTCAAATTTGAACTTTACAGTACAGATAAGAACGAAATTTCGTTGCATTAGCTCATGGTAGTGCAGGATAAAAAAGCCATAAGGTGCAGATATAAATACATAAATAAATAGGTACAGATAAATATATTGCACTTTTTCATATGCATCCGCGTTTATGGATATATGTTATATTGTCTTTTTTATTCCAG